>NW_026917940.1:0-136659 GCF_032062105.1 Saccostrea cuccullata | reverse complement strand
CGAAATTCAAACTTGATCTATACCTTATCAAGATATACGCCTACATACCAAAAATCAGCTCAATATCTGCAACCGGAAAACCAAATGGGACAGACTGACAGATGGCGGGACAGACAGACGGACAGACTCAGAGGAAATCTATAGTCTCCTCCGGTTTCACCGGTAGGGGACTAATTACGGATGTCCAGCAATCACGTCTGGCTGTCAGACATTGTATGTTTGTGTTGTGTTTTACTTTAACGTTAGAAGAGTTACATGTAATTCTTTAAATCATCATCCGTTTTTTTTAAATACCAAACTGTCAGATCTTCTCCATTTCCATAACGACCGCCATGTTCCCTCACAACTTGTAAATAACTAGAATTTGAACTCCTGATGCATACGTCACCAGATACGGGTAATGTGACAATTTGCTTTCACTTTAGAACTTCCATGATGTAACCTTTATATACGTTGTTTTTACAACTTGGTATAGGCGATAGATGGCATGTGACTAATAAGTGGGAATAACAAAAGCCACTCTCATGGCCGCTGAGCTGTATTAAATCGTCAAAGTATAAAAAATTATATATTATAAAATGAGAAAAAAAAATACTTTTCGTTCTTACGATCTGACCTTATTTTTAAAATACAACGATCAAATTTAATCTAATTCACATCATAACTCAGTGATAATATCTTCTCGAATCTTTTTTCACAAATACAAGAAATATGAAGAAAAATCCTTCAAATGCATACAATTAAATCCATATAGAGTTTCTACAATCTTATAGTGTTATATACTTCCATCAACTGTAGAGGACGGAACCAGACAATGTTCTGTTTTTATGTCTTTTACTGTGAATCTATAGAGAAAAAAAACACTTAGTATGAAAATTTAATTTCAGTAGAAAAAGAAAATTTTAATTTCTTACCGATTCCGAACACCCGATTCTTTGCCACCTGTCGTATATTGAGTCCAATAGCTGAACCGGCATTTGTAGGGCTTGATTTACCAACAATAACGAAATATTTATATGCTTGAAATCTGTTTCCATTTGACAGTTTAAAAAAATCGTAAAATGCAACACGCAATGCCTCGGCCAGGTTAACCGTTGTAGAGGCGCTTGGTATTGTTAATGCCGTAATTGCGGTGTCCAACGATGCCGCTGTAGTATAAACGTTAAACTTGAAATTCTGGTCGATAGCATTGTCATAGGATATCACCCCAACTTGTATATTACTGGTTGAAATTTGCATAGTCCTCACCAAATCACCAATAACCGATACTAATTCTGAGTATATAGAAGAGGTGTATGAGGAAGCCTCTATAATAAACAGGATGTCAATCTTGCAGGTTGAAACTGAAAAAAAAATTAAACATGCATCTGAATTCTTGTTTGAAACCTATATTTTAATCATTTCAATCAACTTAAGTAAGCATTAAAAAACAAAAGCTAAATCCTGACCGGAACAGACAAGCGGGTATCCCGTCCAGAACTTTCCGTAACATGTTCGCTGTGTGTTCCCAGCAACCTGTTTGTACCCTGAGTTACATGCGTAAGTGCTGACTCCATTACAACCTGTAGAACTTGTGGGAACGTTCACGTTGCCGTTTAATTCATGGGTACAGGAAACATCTGGAAGAAAATTGTGAGAAAAACAGTACATGTACAGTGTATGTAATATAGAACTCGATACTTGCGCGGAAGTACTAGAATACACATGTATGTAGAAAAAATATGTTACATGTAATAATTCAATATGATTAATAAATTAATGTTTTTAAATCATTTATTAAAAATTTAAAATCATAATTCACGTAGTCTTGCAGTTTGACCCTAAGTCACTTTTCTACGTTGAAATTTGACCCTGGTCAATATCCTATGGGTGTCACTTTTGCTGTTACACAGGAAGATAAAACACAGCTTTATGTTTATCATCATGACCAGGGGAAATTGTCTAGTTAAAGAAATCATGAAGCGATCTTTTAATGGTTCTTGGTATGTGCAAAATAAGTACATACAAGAATTCTACAATATCAGGCTTTAATTTGTATTCGTAATGATTATTTGGTCTTTTATCGTATTCAAAATACAACGTAAGCTACATTCAACAGGGAGGCGTATGTTCTATATAAATCGTTTAACAATTTTCTTCTGGCCTGAAGTTTTGTGCTTATTCCCCCAATATAAAAGTATATACTTAGATATATGACCAATAATTGTTTTATTTTGAGCGCTATTTTTATGTGTCTTTAAATACATACCGTTAGGGAACCTCCATTGTCCTGTTGAACCCCATCCTGTTCTGATCAAAATGTACTTGATGTCATACATCGGGGAATGTGTACAGCTCAATTTCGTGTTACTGCCGACTGACTTTCCAGTGCCCATTTTGATTGTGTTCGAAGACCATGAGATCCAGAACTCGTCGTACCAGGATTGGCTCAAAAGTGCTTGATAATGTTCAGCACACATAGCTCCATCTATCCTTAGTTCAGTCTTAGTATTGGCCCATCCGGCAATGATAGCTTCATAGCTGGCAGCAACAGAGCTGGAATCCACAGTATTCAGCAACACATGAATGTCATTGTTAGCCTTCGCTCTAAAAGTAAAGGAAGTTCTCCCCAAGGCAAGGAAACAATTTGGTGAAAGCGTTTTGTAGACTTGGTCATTTGGTGTAGACCTGCTGAATTCTGCAGATGCTGGTAAAAAAGAAAATTTAAAAAAATATTATACCATTAGTCAGTCCAAAACATATAATGCATGGACTGTAAATCTGCAAAATTCTGTTTTATCAATTCCGAAATGAATTATATCAAAATTTAAAAAAAAACGTGAATAATTTTAAACAAGCATTCTGAGAGTATTGCATAAACAATACATGTCCCCTACCCGGATCCCGCTTCATTTAATGAAAAAATGCCACAAAACAATTTCATACTTAAAAAATATCAATTTGATTCGGTTTTTCACCATAAAGCTACCCAGCAAGTTTCAAATCAATAATTTTTAACATGAAAATCTCCTTTGGAACTGTACATTTATTTCATGCAACACGATCCCGATCATAAACCCCATAATAAAAAAAGTTAAATTCCATAATTCTGTGAAAATTCAATGAAGTGGAACGAAATGCAAACTTGACCTTTAACTCATCAAGGTAAAATCACATACCAAAAATTAACTCCTATGTAAGCGTTTAGAAAAAAAAGTGCGGAAAACCCAGAAAAAGTGAAAAGGTCGTTTTTCAATTAGGTCATTGAACCGGAACTAAATGCAAACTTGATCTGTAAATCATCAAGATACACTCGCATACCAAAATTCAGCTCAATATCTGCAAGGTTTTGGAAAAAAGTGCCGAAAACCAAGAGGGACAGACAGACGGACGGACAGAGGCATATGAAACCTATATTCCCGCCCTGCTCCATCGGTAGGGGACTAATAATTAGATTGGACATATTTCGTTATTATCGAAAAATTGTAAACTTGCTTTCTATGACATTTTTCAATTCACAAACAACTTTTAAAGTTTGGTAATGCCGCTTTTTAAAAGTAAGTGATAAAAAATAATTACATCATTTTCAGTTTACCTAATCTAAAAGCTCAACTGAACTTTTCTTAACACATTTTGTCCGGCGTCCGTTTGTTTATATCTAAACTTCTCGCATTTTTTTTAACTCCTGGGCCGATATGAATCAAAATTCTTGGGTAAAGTTATTACATGTTTGTTCAAATGTCATACATGTATCTACTGAAAGCCTTTCCGGCTATCGTATTCATTCCTAAGTTTGTATAACTATAAATTTATAAATACATGGATATGAAATTATATCCCAATATGACCAAGCAAGAACGTTCTAGCAAACATTTATTTCGCATTGAAGCTAGCATTCAGGAGTAGCATACCGTAAAGCAAAATTTCTTAAGCCAAGTGTGGCCCTAAAATGTTAAGTATTAATTGATTAACTTATCAAAACAACTGTTTTAAAATGCCATAGAAGGGCAATTTCCTTGTACTTTTAAAAACTCAACTAAAATATGTATTGAAAGAATGGGAGAAAAGAACATTGTAATTTATCAGCAGTTTACATGCTCGAAGAGAGGCGGACTTAAGGTAGGATTCTTCTCTGGTTTCTGAGTAAAGGAAATATTCAATGTATATTTACTTATATGTCTTATATATTTAGGTGAAAGAGATTTAAAAGACCATATTTTTCTTTCCTCGTCACAATTGTACAACTTTAAATAGAAATGGTCAATTGTGTTTGAAAACTAGCAGGGACTATATTTTTGGCGGAATGGTGGCGTATGAAAATATCTTCTTTACTGCCTCTCAAAATTATTATTGAACTACGAATTTAGTTATAATTTTTACACAATCAAAGACCAGAAGAATTTTTCAAATGTTAGCTAAATTAATAATAAGGAACTAAAGTTTTAAAATATATCAAATAAATATGATTTTCCAAACAAACTACAATTATATTTGCTTTTAAAAGTTTCGACTCTAAGTACAGATATGAGCCAAAAATCGTGGTTTTACTCTCTTACTAAACGGTCAAAACTTTTTGTTTTTGTTTCATTTTGTATCTCTATATGACTGCTTTACTATATGTAATCAAAGTACTCAGAAGTACTGAAAGCCGGGCTCATTTACAGGGTATTGAACAAAGACCGTGGTGACAGTTTTGAAATCAAGTTCAGACGTTTAGAGGATATGTTACACACAAAAATATCTCAATGGCATGTATAGTATTAAAAAGTTTTAAAAATTAAATAAAATATAGCTAGAAATTATCAGCGTAAAATATTTATCACATGTATCGTTTCGGGGTTTTATATACAAACAGAAGTAAATAAACACCGATGCAGCAAGATTAATTAAGGTCAAACGACGATGCACTGATGTGTCCTCAGCGGGGAGTTTTGCATCAAGTCATTAATGATGTTCCCTGCATTTGTGTTAGCCTGATAGTACAACCTTTATTTATAGAATATTACGCATTCATGGATACCTGATGAAAACCTTTCGCACCTTTTGAATCGCTTTGTAAAATATTAGTCAAAGGAGCCAGGAAAAATATTAAACAATTTAGTATTTGGATAAAAATATTAGATTTACTATTTCTTAAGGTGTTTGAACGGATTTTGTTTTCTCAACAGCAGCTGGGCGTACGTACTATATTTTTACTCGTAAACTCAATTTGGCGGTGAAGAAGCAGCATTTTCTGTTGCTCACCGTCGCAATAGCCGGGCATTGCTCTACGAGCAATGAGCCCGGCTAAAAATAAGAAAAAGTTAAATATAGGGCGCACATAAAAATAACTTAAATATCCTAAAAATTCAGAAAAATAGAGAAAATTCGGATTAGCCAAAATCCATTTTTGTTAATTTAAACTATTTGTGTCAATTTGGTAATATCATCTTATAGACCCTATATGGTAATATCTTTTTATGCAAAAAGAAAAACATTTAATCTTTTGAAATAGAAGACCCTATCTCATGATTGGATGCATTTATATTTAATGACCAGGGAAAAGGTTAAACCTTGACCTGACCTTGAATCTAATATAAAACGGTCAAAACTAATCAAACTAATACCATCACTTATCATATTGTCTTCATGATTCTGTGAAAATTTCATTAATTTTTAAAAACAAGAAATACAGTTTTTTGTGAGAAAAATCCTACCTTAAGGGGCTTAAATTATATCATCCCAATGTTATATTTTGCTTTAATTCAACACTACTACTGAAATTGCCAAATGAATGATTACATGACTAAACTGTCCCCAGTGACAACTGCAATGTTTAAATCTATTAAATTATGTAACTCGTGAAATTTGTAATATCAAGGATTTTTTAGAAGAATACGAGGGGTGATCAAAAAGCGAACTATCTCAATATTTACAAAACTACAATATAGATCAGAATGAAATTTGGCACACCTAAAGTCATGCACATGTTCTATAAATAGCATATGAAAAGTAATTATTTTCTCCATCATTGTGACGTCACAATGTGAAAATGACGTCAATATGCAGGTGACTCACGACGAAAAATGGTTGCCCCAGTCTTACTCAAAGAACGAACGGCTGTAAAGTTTAGCGTATAACTTAAAAATTCCTTTGAAGTAATTTATAATAATTTGTACAATGTTTATGAAGACAATATACTTTCCAGACGTTCAATAATAAATTGGATTGATTGTTTTAGCGAAGGGTGGGAGATGGTTCAAAATTATTTTTGTTTTGTAGCCCAGCGAAGGCAAGCTCGGTAAGAGATGTGTCTGTTGTTAGGCAATTTGTTAAGAAAGATCGCAAAGTTACAGCTACAAAAAATAGTTGAATATCTTAACAATTATAATTATAATAGTTAAATCCCTGAAATATTGTTTACTTTAGACTTTAAATATATAAAATATGATAAAAATAACACCCCCATGCTATTTATTCATATAGGATAAACGACGTTCCTCAGACAGATGACTCAGGTTGTGATGGTCACAGTGCTCTTTCTAGCGAAGCATATCCTTACCGAACCATCCTATTTCCGAGATTTGGTCATTTCTGACAAATGGACTGTTCTTGTTATAAAAATTTACTTGCAAGGTAAGACATATAAGACTCGGAAAATATGTTAGCGTCTTTGAACAGACTGCTTTCGGAGCATGTCACGTGACCACCTGGACCACGTGATTCACGCATGGGCAGAACGGTGGCAGATGTGCATTAAAATCAGAGAGGGCTACTTTAAAAAATAATGAACACTGAAACGCAATTTTATTTGTTTTATGGAAGTTATTCAATTTGTTCGCGAACTTTTTGATCACCCCTCGTAATTTTGATAATTAATCATGTAGTATGACTAAAAATCGCAAAGAAAAGGGAGGGAGGGGGTCAGTGTGCATCTGACTGAGCTACATATGTACGGTTCAATATAGTTAGACCTTTTTCCACTTAAATTGTCACTCCTTGATTAATCACATAACCTTGGTCATATTTTATCAGATGAAATCATGACAATAAATATAATCTTATTTTATCTAAAATAGTTTGAATAATATATTTATCATTGAACATTCAATAATATATTTATCATTGAACATTCAAATTAATGCGCATAAATTATTTTGTGAATTTTTTGTACTAAAGAATATCATATTTGAGGTATTAAAAATCTAAATATGCAATAAAATGTATTCTTGTATGAAACTTTTTATGACTGTGTAAATTTTATCTTGATTTCCTTAATTATATATCTTCATTTCTTGGCAAGGTTTGTTGAGAGGTGTAAAACTTGTTTTAAAAAAATCAATTGAGACTATATTTAATATTTGTAGCATATCTTTACGTAAAATATCCTCCGAGTGAAAGCACATGGGGACAAAGTTTCACGATATGAAATTTGATAAATGTGTTGAATTGAAGAATTACCTGCCAAATATCCTTACACCACAAAAAATAATCCATCATAAATCTTGTTATTTTATGAATTTTTGAACGGTTTTTAATAATGAATGATTTGTATATATTTTATAATTCATAAAAATTGAATTGTACGTAATTAATCGTTTTGAAGTAAAAGTTTTTTTTAAAGCTGACGAGTGATATAGGGTGCACTTACCATGCATCGGACACCTAAGTATTTAATTCAATAACTTCTAGCGATATCACTACCAACGGAAAATTATCAAAATGGAGCTAAACATTTAGTATGTGATTAGAATATAAAGAAGAAGGTATGGTTTTAGCTTTATTGTGCCCTAAAAATGTAATGTCATCGAAAAGTTTTGAAACCGGCTTTAATATCATTTAAGTATATGACTGTGATAAATCAGGAAAGAATATGGCACAAAGGATTACCATTCTGCAAATATGACGTCATTAATGTGTTGCACTTCTGTATTTTTAACAGAAAAGGCCTTTGATTTGTATGATTTTTCTGTATAGCATTTCAATGATTCAGAAAGCATTAGTTTTTATCTTTTACACCAGTTTCATTTTTTTTAGAAACCACAGGGCAAGATTTGTATGGAAACCATACCTTGTTCTTTGGTATACAATTGCATGTTATTTATTGAGAAAATATAATTAAAAACCGATTTTTTGGTAAATGACTAAGAATTCACCATGGATTGGACATTATTTAAAATGAATCGGACAAACGCTATTTGAACTGGGAAATGTCATATCTTTATCACATTGATTTATTTTTTGAGTATGGGTATACTTTTATCTTTTCTATAAAAACTGACATTAACTTAAATTTAATTGAAGATATTGTTGCACAAATGTGACTCAGAAAGGCTTTAAAGTACGTGCAATAGGACAAAATTGCACCTTTTTCTCGTGGCTTATCATACTCTGGTTTGTAGACATAAATTGAGTCAGACACTAGACGTCATATATTGATAACTTGTATTTTCCCTCACAGTTTAGAGTTTTGCATGGAAGGAAGCATGATGCACTACCCCCCCCCCCATCCCCCAACACACACACACCCTCACTCACACACACACACCACCTGACGTTACACACACACATAACTAATGTTTATTATTAGTTATGTGTATATTTTTTTATCAAAAGAAAAATAAGTAACGTCAGGTGCCTGTGACACACACATACGCACACACATGAAATAGGTTTTTCACGTTTGGGAAACAATTTACGGGAGTTTTTTTTTGTATTTTTATATGCCTTGTCAAGAAATTTCTGGGTTGGAAATTATTTAACTGGGGTGGACCCCCCCCCCCCCGGAAAAAATTCCGGATCCGCGCCTGAAGTAAAAACCAACTGTAATTTTTTTTTTTTTTTTTTTTTTTACAAATATTGAAGTGAAACGTTAAATTAACGTTAAATTACAAATCATTGAAAAAATTCACATAGGTCCTACTCGTTCCGTTTAAGTCGAATTCAAAGAACGACAACTCTAAAAATTGCAAATTCATAAACATCTGGTTATTTCCCATTGAAGCCAATATGACGTAATTTCAAGGCCATTCTTGGGGTAATTTTATCACATGATAATAAAAATTGGCATCATGAAAATTTAAATCTTCAGCTTGAAGACAGAAACAAGTAAAAACAACAAGACTCTCAGGTTCAGAGATTTTATTGCCGAAAGTTGTCCGAAGCAAGGTATGAGTCCGATGCATAGTTAACTCGCCTTACCTTAAACAACTTAACTGGTAATTGTGTTTTGGCGGAGTTGGTGAAAAATAAGAATATATGTTTTCATAACTATGGCTTCAAAAAAGGTAAGTTTAAAAAATCAACTAGTTTGATTAAGCAGGTAAATACGCACTTAATGGTCAAATATTAAAGTGAAATGCTCTACTCAAAACAACCAAGTTTATTTACTTACAAGTACAGCCATATCTTAGACAGCCCATGGATTGTGAAGGAGCTGTTCCACATCCTCCTCCTGGCCTGACACAAGATCTGTATCTAACTATTGACTGAGTCGAGCAGTCACCGGGACATGACGACCATGATCCCCAATTTCCCCATATTGCTGAATACACAACAAATATATTAATTATGTCTATAAAAAATAAGATACAAGTTCACTATAAATGTATAACAAATTACAAGCAGAAATCTTTCTATAACAGTACATTCAATTAAAATTCCAGCATGTCAGAGATTTAGCAAAGAGGCCATTTATTAATCGAAATTACATGGATTATATATAAAGATCAAGCAAATTCAAAGAATTGTGGTCCACCGCTTTGGGTGTCTTAGTAGATGGGAGATCAGACATGAAGGTCAAGGTGAGGTTAGAGGGCAAATATCATACCACATTTGGTAACATTTTGACACAGGTAATTCACGTATCAAATATGATCACCAAAGTTAATATGTTTGAAAATTAGGTCAAATATGAAGTTCAAGGCCAAGACGTCAAAAATCATAGCATGCTCGGAAACATCTTATCACAGATATACTAGTAAGTAAATATTTCTTTAAACAAAGATAAAATTTTGACACAAACAATTTTAATTAATCTTTACTTATTCAAATTTTAAGAAGTTTAGGTAAAACAACACAATAAATTTCAAAAACCAGTCCAAGTACATTTAAAATATGGAATCCTATCCCTTTAAAAGTTATAAATACGGGATTATTGTTTTTGCAATATATTATCTTCCTTTCACACACATAAAGTCACACCAATTTAATAGTAATGTTAAATTTTGAAAATTAGATCAAACTTTACGGGTTTTTTTTTGTATTTTGTATAATGATATCAAATAAATTTCTTTTCTCTTTCGTTATTCTGTTTTGTGCGAGATAACTGACAGAGGATTGAAAAAAAAGCGAGTGACAAAAAAGTAAAAAAATTTTGGACTAAGAAAACATCAGTATACTTTATGTACAATATTTGTAGTAAAAAAGGCGCTCTCTTGAATTAAAATACTTTCTGAAACAATTAACGTACTTTATATTCTTAATACAGAATAGTTTATTTACTCACTAATGGAATATAAAGAACAGCAGTTATTCTCGGTGAACGATGTATCTTAATTCAAAACATTGGAACTTTTTCCTTTTAGCATGACCTCAATTCTTAGCCCAGGGAAAAAGTTAAAATTATTGAAAATAATACTAGTAATCCTGCAATACTCTGTGTCATTTCAGCATAGTGAATGACAGGAAAGTGGTTTATATATTTACAAAATGTAGCATTGACGTCATATGATAATGAACTTTTTTTTTTCCAGCAGTTAACTTCAAAATGGAAATTATTTCGTCACTCTTCAATATTTACAACAACAAACTGAGATACCGTAACTGGTATTTTCTTCTTTAAAAATTTTGGGCAACCAAGTTTTACCTTCGGACAAGTCAAAATTGTAGTTCACTTGCCCGAAGGACAAGTAAATATTAAAGTTAATGTCTATCCCTGATGTTAGGGGCAAATATCATAGCACATTTGGTAACATTTTGACACAGGTAATTCACGTATCAAATGTGATCACCAAAGTTAATATGTTTGAAAATTATGTCAAATATGAAGTTCAAGGCCAAGACGTCAAAAATCATAGCATGCTCGGAAACATCTTATCACAGATATACTAGTAATATACATGTCAAATATGAAAGCACATCTTTTCTCAAAAAAAAGTTTAAGCAAAGATAAAATTTTGCAGAGTAGGTCAAACTTCAAGATAAAGGCACGGGATACAAAAACATAGTATATTTGGATTGGTCTTATCACAGATAGTGTAATATGAAAGCCCTATCTTTACTTATTCAAATTTTAAGACCAATTTCAGGTAAAATTATTTTTTAGAAACGTCATACTTCAAGGCAAGGGTGAAAAATCATAGTATATTTGGAAAGAACCAGTCACAGATAATGTACATTTAAAATATGGAATCCTATCCCTTCTAATTAAAAGTTATAAGCAAAGATAAAAGTTTTGAAAAGTAAATCAAATATTAAAATCAAGGGGTCAAAAAAAAAGTATATTTTGGTCTTGTCGAAGGTAATTTAATATACATGTACATGTATAATATATTATAAAAGTCCTTTCTCTTCTCATTCTAAAGTCATAGCCAATTTAAAGTAATGTTAAATTTTGAAAATTAGATCAAACTTCAAGGTCACGGGGTCAAAAATCATAGGATATTTGGAAAGGTATTGTTGTAGGTAATGTACATATGAAATATAAAAGCCTTATCTTTTCTCTTTCAAAAGTTATGACCAAACTTTAAGTTTTTTGTGCGAGATAGACTGACAGAGGATTGAATGATATTTAATGTCCCCTCGCTTTCGCAAAAGCGGGTGACAAAAAAGTAAAGATAAATTTTGGACTGGCATGGAAATACACATTTTAAGAAAACATCAGTATACTTTATGTACAATATTTGTAGTAAATGTAATTAATCCAAGATATTGTGCTTTTTTTTCATCATATAAGGCTACATTATAAATTTTCATTACGCTATATAAGAGTCGATGCAGTTTTAAAAAAAACTCTTGAACTTAAAATACTGAAATTTCTGAAACTATAAAGAAAATAATAGAAAAAGAAGTGATACTTACTTTTGCAACTGTAATACCACACCAATGATTTAGTACACCCTGAACATGGATTTCCACCCAGCCAGGAGTTGGTGGCATATATAGTACAGCTACTGCCAATAGGATAATTACAGTTAGAATCCATTTTTGTGAATGGAATTTCGACTATGCACCGCAAAGCCATTTTTTTCCAGTACCCATACGTGATATCCAGATAGTTCCCTGCTGAGCATGATCTGCTAGTGGAACTTCCCTGCGCTGTTGTAATACAGTCTGAAAAAAATATCAGTCTCTTCAAGGCAAGATGATCATATGATTATCTTTTTCATGAAATTTAATTCTTTTAAATAATTGATCACATATAGTTTACAGATGAACAGCTAGGCAGACGGAGAGAAAAACTAAAACAATGCAAGGCAAAAGTTTTACTGGTCTTTGACGCTTGGGGTTTTATAGTATCTTTCATCCTTTTTTTGTGGACAAATACCTAAAGATTCTTATCTACGTCATTTATATTGCAAAATAGGATTATATAAATTTCTTGAAAACAAAAAAGTGTGTGAATTAAAAACCTCCTTCAGACAAAAAATATTATCTGTGCGCCATATCTTATGTATATATTTTTAGAGATACTCCCAAAATTGAATTCAGTTATTTAAACAATCATACTTATAAATTGAATCCGACTTCAGCACGTGTTTTTATTCTTTTATATCGGTGAACTCTCTAGATCTCAAAAAAACATACAAATAAACTTGGACAGTTTATTCCAGACTGTTATGCAATGAGGATTCAATTCTTAGAACAGGTTAAAAAAATTAATTTTCAATTTTATAAGGAGCATTATGACATTGGCAAACAAAGCAAATAGCAAACAGGCGTATATATGTTGAGCAAGCCATTCGCAATGAAGTACAAATTCTGAAGCATGTGTGTACTTTATTCAGCATTTAGATGATATAATTAAAACTGTTGCTGGCATTTGCAATATATCCCTTGCCTAAATACAAAAAATTATTCCAAAATTTTCTTTTATGTCATAGCACCTAAAGAACAAGTAAAACATTTTTTTTCACAGTAACAGTTAAACTTCAAAAAACAAACTGGACAATGAAATAATATTTAACACTCCCTCAATAAACAGTTTCAATAAATAACATAATTTACTTGGATGTTGAACATTTCAAACAAAACCACTTATCTTTCTTTTTAAACTGTTTGTGTTACATTTACACACTTAAAATGAAACCACAAATTGCATTCATCACAAGCAATGCTTCTGTCACTATAGGATGTAATAGACCCTGTTTCTTTTATGATGTTTCTACACACTGGACAAAAATATCGAGAACTGTTACTTGTACCGACATCAACATCCATAGGTTCTATATTCTCTTGACATTCATTAAGTTTACCTTGTAATAGTTCAGGTACAATGTAATCAGTGAAAAATATAACTAAATTTGGTAACAAAAATTTTGAATATGTTCCTGATCAAATTTGATTCTAATTGTAATGGGCCATTTTTTGTGTATATATATAAATCACACCAATTGCGATGTTATGCCGAGCTGACCCTGAATGCTGGGTAAAATATGCATGATTTTTTTTAACACAAAAACCATCATTACAAATTTTTACATATTCTGGAAATATGAAACACAAAAAGATTTACTTTTTTACACTCCGGTACAAAAGGACACTTAATCAAGAAGATACAACATGAACAAGAAACCAGTAAATCTTGTAGCAAAATAAAATATTTCTCTTGTCTATAAACAGACCACACTATTCTTGATGACACATTGACATGTTGTTTTTTCATAATTTTTCAAATGAACAGATTGCTAATGGCTCATTTCTTACCATACATTTAAAGATTTGATATTGGGATTACATTTTGTATAGCACATGATAGACTTGGTAAGTGGAAAATCTATTGTACATTTTTCTAAAACCATCCAAACAAGTTCAATTTTGTATATACTTGATAAAATTTAGAAGCAGTTATCCGTCCTTTGAGTTTTTAAAGCGGTGCCAATTTTCATTTTCATGTTGTCCAACAGAAAATTTCTCAATAGTTGAAATTTCATGAATCCTTTTCGGTAAAAAATTTAAAAGTTCATAACAAGTATTTTGAGAACCATAAGTTTTGATATGGTATAAATCAAATTTATCAATCCCAGAAAGGTCTTCATGGCCTGTATTTACTTCGTATATTTATGGCTCCCTCTGCTTCCTGAGCTGAAATTGGAACATACACCAGTCCGAGGTAAACCTATATTAATAAACAAAACTTTCATAATTCTTTGAATGGTGTAAAATTTATCCTTTTAAAGTAGATATATTGTATATTTTGATGTACCAATGAACTTCCAGAACTGGGCAAACCAAAACACCTCACCCCTATTAAGCAACATAGTAATGTGCCAGGAATGTCAGTGAACATCATTACAAAAAAACATTTCTATTTCCATCTTACAAATTTTATAACTATGTTATAAACTTATATAGATTTTTTTAATTAATTAGTAATAATACATTTCAGAATTATACAGTCATGCTAATTGGTTTATTGTCAAATGTGAGGAGACAATTTGTGAAGTCTTATTCATGCTCCGCAGGGTGACACCTGTGTTGCCTTTCAAATGACAATAAAATAGCTCAAGTTTTAATTGTAACAACTCTGTTGTCTTCACTAAGTTTAAAATAGGTGTCATAAACAAGATGACTCATATTTATAATTACATAATTAAATTTGTTTACGGATTGGTAAACAATTAATTTTAACAGTGAGGACAAAGGTATATGGAATTGGAGCAAAACTAAAAATGATTTGACTAATGTTTTCTAATCTTATGCGATCTTAATATAAGATTCTTTATAATAATAAAACATCATGGACTAAGAAGGGGACCATCACTAATTATCAGGTCCGAGTAGGGTTGTATGCCCTTTGGCACAATCTCAGGTGTCAACTGTAGCAGCTTATTTTTGAATCCCCTGTTATAAAGAGTCCATAATGTTAGAAATAATTTACCTTTGAATAAACAGTTGACAACAAAAAAAAGTGCACATGCTCAAACTGTCAAGTATGGCGGTGTTGGACTCCTAATTTCAAGAGGGTTGTACTTTTTCTTTTCAGTGGCCAATTTGCTTTTAGCTATAAAATTAAATCATATATAAACACAAAATTGATTCATAATCTTTTCAAAAAAGATATATATTTAGCCTTTCATTAGTGTTTTTGTTGTATATGAACCATGAAAAAAAAACAGCTAAAGTTTTAAAAAATATGTATTTATCAAGGACACTGGATAATTTTTTCAGGTTACAGAATATTTAAGTAAACAACAATATGGAAGTATGTTATGAAATCATAGTTTAAATGATAGACCATATTTAGCTCGAGAAGATTTCTTCAGGCTGGTACATAAGGCTGATATTTTCAGGGCTCCAGTATCTTTCATCACCTTTGGCTGCACCCATATCTGGCCATAGTACATGACTTGCCCATACTGATTAGCAGACTCGTTGTGAAAAAGTAATGCATAACATCTTGCATGTTTGCCCCATTCTACAATATTGATTTATGTTGTATAATTTAAAACATGTATGACACACTTTATCTTTAAATAAATTTGACCATTACATATAGTTTCACTGAAATGTAAATTTTCATACCCTGCAGTACATGTACAGTAGGCTCCCAAAAAATTCAACCTCTTCAAAATTGCTGCCCAGCAGTCATGTAAATCATCTCGAATTCGTTGGGAGAGGGTGCACTTTGCTCTTAAGATGCATTTCTTTTCGCTTGTCAAACGGTAATAAAAAACTTCTTGGAGCCAGCCACTTGTTATATATGCTTTGCCAACCTTGTAATCTTTGAGAAGTGAATTTGTAAGGGAGACATCTCCATGCTTTAATAAAAACTGAGTAATGTCAGACAAAAATGTCGGTGGCCACTTATCTATTGCACTCTTCTCGTCCATCCATCCTTCGATTTTCAGGGGGTCTTGGATTCCACAAGCAGTAAAATACTTTCATAGCACTTAGCATTATGTTCTAAAATATACGAGCTGTTGGAATAATGGTAGATTTAACTTGGAAGCAGAAAAACAAAGAGCTACAAGTTCTTCTTTAGTATTTCTTTAACAGACCCCTCTTGGTTAAATAGGCCTTCAAATTTTCTGTTTTCCACGTTTGGAATTCTTGCACGGTGTAAATCTATCTCCAGGATCCATAGTGTAAGTCTATATCAAATTGTGTATACGTAAAATGGCTCAAAATTTTCGATAAATAAACAAGTGAAATTATCTCTCTCAGTATTGTTTTAGCAATAAGGCCGCTTAGGTTAAAGACTTTACGCCGATTGACCTTTGACACGGGCCGCTTACAACATATTATTGAGGAATGTGAAAGTCGTCTATTAAAAACAGTCTGGCAAAATATGTACACCCAAACTTATGTTATATGTATGGATACTCGCTTGGCTACACATATTTAAACAATTCTTTTAATAAATTGACTCCGACTTCAGCACGTTTTTTTTACTTCATTTTGTTATCGGAACTCTCTAGTCTCAAAATTATACAACTCAAACTTGGACGGTCATATATCCAGATTGCTATGCAATGCCATGGTCAATAATACAACATCCCCCCACAAAAATATAATTGATCAATTTTATAAGAACCATGTCATTGGCAAAGCAATCTGAGTATACACATACAAATACAATGACAATAATGTATATCCATATATCACATAGCATATGTAAGTAAATTGTAGATGATAAATGAGATACAGTCAAATACACCAAAATACAAAAGATTCATGATCATACAAGCTGAATTTAAGGCTATTCAAGTAAGTGATAACTCAGTCAAAACTGATATGACATCAATGACATGAACATTACCTCTTTCAAGCATCAACCTATGCAAACACATGTCATGGTGTAAAAACTTGTACAACATTCTTGAGCCTGAGTGACTAAAGTATATATTTACTAAATGTAGATCATTACATCATACAACTACAAGTAATTCCATGCCACTTTAGTGATAAATCCACAGTAAAGTAGACCTCAAACAGAGTGGTCACGAGCAAACTTTTGAAAATTTAAAAAATAATTACATGACAACAGGTATCTCCTGTAAAAAAAAAATTTAAATCAAAAATTTTAATATCATCATCAAATACTATGTAGCACATGAGTGTTAATTACCATGTTGATATCAACTGACCAATTTTAGGTGAATTACCATGTCATACATTTCCTTCAAAATTCAGACATCATTACATCCTCAAATGTAATACAGTCATGCATCCACAGCAATTTCATAATACATGAAAAAAATACAACTCAATTATAGTAAAAAAAAATTACATTTACATTGGGGGAGGTTTTTGTTTGATTTATTTTTGTGTTTTAGTGTTCGATGCTTCCTAAGGTAAGCACATAGAATTCTAAGCTGGTTCCCCAGAAAAATGCACTAGGAACTCATTGGAATTACCTGATCCTCTTTGTCCAAGCACAGTGTTTTCCCCAGAATTTTTTTTTATGCATGGGGGGAATTTCGCTGAATTGACGGCGCTCGGCGTGTGTCAGTAGCACTCGTTTAACCTTGTAAAGTGTTCCAGTGTCCGACATTGAACTAACTTCAACTGAGAAAGGATCTTGGTCAGAGTCTCTATAGCGAAGAGGCTTCTTACACACACGGCGAAGTCGCACTCGTTCGGGTAACACAGGTACCGTAGGTGCACACTTCTTTGAACCATCTGCAAGTGTAGTGTTCTTTTCAAGGTTTTTCTCCCTGAGAATTCTGGGTCAAAGGGTCATCACCTTGGGTATTTACCATGGGATTCTGGAGCTCTGATGTTTGGTTGAAATCCTGTCTGGTCTGAGTGTCTATCTGATTCTGTTTATCAGTACAAGCAGGCGAGACTGTCGTGTGAGTTATAACTGGACCAAGTAGATAAGGTTGTAGTGATGGTGCACGAACAAAAGCCATCTTTAATCTGCTCAATGGGTTCACTAAAAAAATTTCCCAGTGTTCTGATCTAAGAGTAATACACGAGAGTCTGAGCATACTTGATGCACTATATGAGGTCCAGAGAACTTGGCTTGAAGCTTCTGTGCAGGGCCTACTGCAGGAATGGACAGGTAAGCACAATCACCTTTCATGAGGTGTAAAAGATGAGAGTTTTGGTTTGCTCCTTATTAGCCTCAATCTTGTTCCGTACTTCTGTGCGGATTGTAGGGAGTTTGTCAAGAAAAGCATGCATATACTCCTGACATCCTTTCGGTAAAGTATGAAATTCAGAATTAAGAGTCACTGGTGACAGTGGAAACCTTGGTCTGTATCCAAGCACTATCTCAAATGAGGAATATACTGAAGTACAGTTTATGCTCTGATTAATGGCAAACACAATAGATGAGAGCTTCTCATCCCAGTTTTGTCTTTATTTGTCCATAGACGGAGTAAGTCGTTCTTGTAGTGTTCTGTGCATTCTTTCACATGCACCGAGACAATGGTGGGCAAAACTAGGAGTAAATTGTTGAGATATGCCTAACAACTTGCAAACTTCTGTTGTTACCTGTGCAGTAAATTCAGTACCTTGGTCACTGAGTATGGTGTCGCATCCACCAAATGTAGTAAAGCGCTGATACAAGGCAGAAGACACAGTAATAGCATCCTTAGCTGGTATGGGTACATCGAACAAAAATTTGCTGAACATACAAGTAGCAGTAAATATGTATGTATTTCCCTTATATGACACAGGCAGTGGACCTTGTAGATCAATTTGCCAAACATCAAATGGTTTACTTGAAGTAGAAAAAGACACTATATTGGCCTTGGTCTTTGCTTGGGTCATTTTTCGACAAAATACAAAATGAGTTTGTCCAGTGTCCTCTTTAATGTGGGGAAAAAGAGATCGTCCTGATCTGGACTGTCAAAACTAGTGTCACTGTTATCTGGTAGGTCACGAGACAATGCATCAGGTACACAAATTTCTTTAGCCGGCTTGTAAACAATGTCAAAATTGAACTCCTGTAGAAAGGCTAATCAGCGGTCATAAATGGTACCCTTGAATTTTTTTTTCTGGTATAGGGGTTTCAGAGCTTGGTGGTCACATTCCAGAATAACATGGGTTCCTCTGATGTATGACTCACATTCCAAAACAGCATATGTCATTCCCAACAGTTCCAACTTTGTTATTCCATATGAACGCTGCCATTTGGACAGTCCTTTGAAACCATAACGTACGGCAATCGAATTATCCTCCCCTGGGTGAAATTGATACAGCATGAAACCAATGCACCGACTAGACGTATCCACAGCAATGCGAAACTGTAGATCAAAACAAGGGTATGCAAGTACTGGTGAGTTTAAGAGTTGTTTGTTTAGTTCTTGAAATGATTCCTCATGTCGTGTGATCCACCGAAAATGCACACTTTTCTTGAGAAGGAGGAAAAGTGGATCGGCAATTGAGGAAAAATTTGGAATATACTTTCGAAACCACTCCACCATGCCCAAGACACATCGAAGTGATGACAAAGTGGAAGTAAAGTCACACGCACACGGCTTGTAAGATTCACGAAAATTGTCTGCAAGTAACAACTGTCAATATCAGTATCACAACTGTCAATATCAGTCACACTGCTGCGCGAGGAACTGTCAATATCAGTTGAAATAAAGTCACGTGTACACGGCTTGTCACAACATTCACACGAGTTCACAGCAGGTATATAACTGTCAGTATCAGTCACACTGCGGCTGGGAGATCGACTATGGTGACGACGCTTTAGTCGCCTCTTTTGAGCTGCCCGCGTCCGATGGCGCCCGAGCCTCTCTGGTTTACAGAATGAGATGTCCTTGAACGGTGTAAGGTACAATCTGTATATTAAGTAGGACTTAAGTACAGTCTAAAACTTAACACCATAACTAGAAGCGTACGAAGATTTGGGAATCTAAGCAAAACTTAGGCGGCTGGTAGAGGTGACTTAAGTATATCTTAATACATATATTTAGAATTATTTAATGTTGATTTTCGATGTTAAAACATTCCTCTATTCATATTATTTATTAAAGAAAATAATTATCTCTATTCGACGCTGATTTTAGAATTTTAGTTTTTCCTTGGGGGGGGGGGGGGACTGATCACTGAACACAATATCACTCTCAACACAGCATACATGAAAATACAAATTTATTTTAGGGATACGTCTGAAATTTGTGGGAACTCGGTAATAGAAACAAATTGAACACAGTAATAAATCAAGGAACTGTATGTTCACTTTGAAAATATGAGTTAAAATAAATTTTGAAAAACAGAAAAGAAAGAGGATGATGAACAAAAGAGTAATAAGAAGTGTCTGTAATTTAGACAGGGCTCACTACATTATCTTATTTGGGGACCCAAATTTGGGTCAACAAAGTAATATCAATATTGTTAAAACTGTACATAAATATATTAAAAATAAAAAAGATTTTACGAATAACCAGCGTAACCATTCTGTATCTTTTACAACCCCCTTCCTTCTTTCTTCTCTCCTTGCACTCCCATTCCCTTCCTTTCTTATTCCTCTGCACCCTCGTCCTTCTTCTTTTTAATATTATTGTGTATTTCTTGCTTGTACATCGCGTTTTAATTTTGTTAATTTGGTTGTGTTGGAGAGGACATTTTAAAAGTAATCGATTACTAAGTTCAATTACATCTGTATTTCCTTCAATGATTACTTGTTACATTATATTTTATTTTTTACATGTTCAAGGACAACGGCATGTTTTTATTTTACTTTCATGAATATCATTAATATTTTTAAGGTAAAATTCAGACAAAGTTTGGCCATATTTATCTTATATCATCTGATTTCTAGCTATAATATTGTCTTTATTATCATTATTCAATAAAATATGTATATAGTAAATCAGGTAATTGACCTTCTTTATTAGATGAAACTTTTCAATTAAGCAATTATTAGATGTTTTTACGAATTAACACATGGACTATAGTTACGGTCTTAAGTTTAATTAATGTACATTGTAAAGAACACACATCCAATATATAGGAACATTTGATATTTAAAAAAGTATGATTTATAGCCTTAGACTTTAGTAGGGTGAGTTCACCATGCATCGGACACATACCTTGCTTCGGACAACCTTCGGCAATAAACTCTCTTTCAACTTAATTAGAGTTCCATGTATGTTTATTTCATTATTACATGTGTTATGTCTATGAGATGTATGTCTCTCGACTTCAATAAAACTGAACTGAACTAATAAATGTATTTATTTGTTTCTGCCTTGATGAAGATTTAAATTTTTTAATGATGCCGATTGTTATTATCATGTTGTGATAAAAATACCCCGATAGTGGCCTTGAAGTTACGTCATTTTACATCATTAGAGGGGAATAACCAGAAATTTATGGTTTTGCAATTTTTAGAGTTATCGTTCTTTAAATTCGACTTCAACGGAATCAGTCAGACTTTGGTGAATTTTGTCAAAGATTGGCAATTTTACATAAATCTTAAAGAAATTTCTCTTCAATGTTTGTATAATTCTTTTAAGAGCTGGTTTTTACTAGTATGTTCATTTCTCCGTACATCGGACACAAATTAACCATGCATCGGACGCTTTTCGATGCAAAGGTAATCGGATCGGACATTGTTTACCATGCATCGGACAGACGGTATTTGGACTAGGAAAATATCATACCTTTATTTCAGTGCTTTAAATTCCTTGATATGGATATACTTTTACCGTTTATCTAAGAAATAACCCTCAACTTAAATATAATTGACGATATTGTTGCACAAATGTAGAACGATTCAAGATGCCTCACTTTGTCTTAGAAGTGCTTTAAAATGCTTGTAATGCGGTAATTCGCGCCTTTTTCTCATTTGTTATCATACTCTGGTTTGTAGAAATAAATTGATTCTAAACCTCATATGAAGATTTTGACTGAAAATTTAGAGTTTTTATTTTCTATTTCCAACAAAAACGGCTGTCAGTAGGGTTCTGTATGAAAATGGTCGTTGAATTCTGAGTTATTTTTAAAAACTCGATTTTTGATAATATTTTCTCAATAAAAAGCATATAATTGTGTCCAAAATTTATATTTTAATTACATACTAAATGTTAAACTCCATTTTGATAATTTTCCGTCGGTAGCGCTATCACTAGAACTTGTCGAAGTACAAGGGTGTCCGATGCATGGTGAATTCACCCTACCCTCTATATTACGACCCAGTTATGGAGTTTCCAGTGGCGTGTGTTTATGCTGGGGTCTTTTTTTTGGAGATCGATCACTGTTCGATATCATCTGCATTCACCTTTTTTCATGTATTTTTTTTCTGTGTGTGCAAACGCGAATAAACAAGTATGAAATATGACATATTTTTTTGCTTATAAATGTTCAATTTGTGTTTTATATTAAAAAATAAAAATAAAAGCATGGTTTACTATGAAAAGAGGAAATTTTAAGAATCATTTTCACAAAAAGGAAAAAAAACTTCATTTGAAAAAAGTACATAATGGCCAATGCAAATGTTTTTGGTTTTTTTTTTTTCAAATCAAAACTTCATAATTTGATTTATTTTAAACTTTCATCATCGCCCTGCAACATGATAAGGGATCTTTATTCCATTTCATAATATTAGAATCGATTTCTTTACAAATTATTTGGTGCAAAAATTTAGCCTCATTTCTTTCTAGAAAAGATTTTTGAAGAATTTTACCTTATTGGACCCCATTTTTGGCCCATGGGTCATACATGCTTCTATAAACTAAATTTACTTTTTAAAGATTATATATACAATCATTTGAAATCAGCCAAACCCCGATGGCGTGTATTGTTCACCTCAGAAATAAATTCATATGCCTCAATAATGCAATGATTTGATTGTGAATAAATCAAACAAGTAACTTGCTATTTTTTTTCATGAAATCAAATGGCGGGCTTTCAATATTAGAATAGAAGATTCCGCCTATATGATAAAACCTTCTAAAAATAGTATGGCAGAAAAAATAGCAAAAAAAGTAATTGAACTCTACTATATGCTTTACAACAATTAGTTGACCAAGATTAGAAATAAAAGAAATGATCTTAAGAAATGATTAGATAAAAAAAAGGTGTCTTTTGGGATATCAAATAAATAAATGAAATTTGTACTCACCGATTTCTTCAATTAAAAGCAATATTACAAAAATCCAAGATGAGAAGTATATATTTTTCATTTTTCTAAATCACGTATATACAGTTCATTTTCCCCACTTGACCCAGAAAATAATATCCAACACCTTGATTACTTTGAAAAATTGCACAACGTTAAAGAATACAGGGTGCTTTGACAAATTTAAATGATACAATCAGAATCAACACGAGTAACCCTGATTTGGGACAAAGAATAGCTCCACATCGAACTTTGATCAGCTTAAGTGATAGATACGTTAATTAAAACAAATTTAAATGCTGAAATGCTTTGTCGTATTTTGGCAATATATGTAACACAAACACGAAGATCTGAAAGATTCCGTGCATCTGATGTATAAAAATTAATAACATAATAAATGGTGTATTCTACATTTAACTGCCTTTTTTAACTTGTCATAGAGGGCCTCAAGGAAGAATAGTGCTCGCACTAATTGAGTCACCCTCTTTAAATAAAGTATTATTATTATTATCATTATTATTATTTATTGAATATATTTCTTTTGAATAGTTCAAACTGTTTTCAATTCATATAAATAATTTTTCTAGTGTCAAAGCCTACTAAGACTCCAAAGTTTGAAAATATGTAGTGCTTTTTTAAAATCTTTTTTATCACTAATAGTACTTTAATTAAAAACAATTAATTAATTTAAGAGAGAAGGAAACATCGTTTATTAAGAAGTTCAAGTTCATGGAGTTAAAAATCCAACGATCTAATTCTCACTCCAGAGTCGTTGGTGTTAAAATGTATTAATTTTTTTTTAAAATATATAATCTATTTTTTTTAACAATTATGATGAACCTTTTTGTACAAGGGGATTTATCATCAATTAAATTTTAAAAGTTGCCCAATTTAAGGAATCCGTGCTTTCAATTATTTTTTTTTAAAACTGAAACGAATTTGGTAATTTAAAACGATGTGATCATGCATCAAATAGCTGTTCTTCATCATTTAGAAAATAAAGATATTTTAGGAATTATAAAACACAGTTTAATTAGTTGAGCTATTCTTATTTAAAAACCTGTAATGATTTTAGATTGATAAATCACACTTTAGATCTATGTCATGATAATAGTGTCCATTCACAGCAGGAGTTCATTGTCAGTCGGCCAAAGTATAAAAGCTGCCTAATTACCTAGTAATTATATATAATTAACAAAATTCCATACGAAAATTTCACTAGTCTTTTTTGTGGAAGGGAGGGAGGGATGGAGATTGAAAGTACTGAGGTTAACATTTTTTTTCACTTTATGAAAAAACATGGAGTCAAAGACAATGCATTATTATGCATTAAATTATACGGTGTGATGTGACATTACGAGCTTGTACACTCATTTATATATATTTAAAGAGTTTATCAGTAAATAATGTCATGTAGGTTCTTTATTTTTTTTTTTCAAAATGAAATCCAAGTCTGGTTTTACACGGTAAATATTCTAGGTTTTTACGTAGTATTTCTATAAAAAAAAAAAAAAACCATCGCCTTTCAAATTTAACGTTAGGACTCAAAGTTATATTTTATAAGTTATATTCAAAGTGCATAGGCACAACTGAGATCACATTGAAAAGATACAGTTAAGTTCATATTAGCACGCGAACTAAATGATCAGACGAGGGTTCTGTCTAACGTCTTTACGTCCTCGTAATGCAAAAAAGTACAACAGAAAGAAAGACAACCCCTTTTAACAGCGCTGACTGTTACTTAGGCCTTTTTCAAATGATCTTAGATTATATATACGAGTGTGTCTTGGAATTTCTTTCTAAAATTTTATCGTGATTTGATGAAAGCAAATAATAGGCGTATTTATTATATAGAGTTATATTGTGCAACAATACTGGAAAATTTCACCACGTTCCAACTACCAATGAGATCAAACGAGCTTTCTGAACATGGATAGTTGAAAAATCCGGGGGAGACTTCGACGTAACGTCAAGATGAGTATGTCCAATTAGACTAAATAATTCTTCGAAATGCTTCCTTTTTCTCTCAAGAAAAATCTGGTCATCCTCTCACATCGACTGAACTTCATATCACTTTCATATTTCAAAAATACTCCCCATCTTTGCATGATGTTCCAATTTCAGTAGCAATGTCAAGCACAGTCAGCGGTCAACGTCTATTGACGCTTAATTTGTGTACGAGGAACAATTGATCCTTCACAAGTCGACCATACCTTTAATCAATTTCTATGGAAATTCTACTTTTGTTAAATTTCTCACGCCACTGGAAACCAGTTACTTAGTGCATTTTTGCCAGTTTTCTGTCATTCAGTAACAATTTAAAAAGTCTCTTTCTTACAATAAACAAATGCCACCCTCTATTCACGCTTTAAAGTGCTTGTGGAAGAGTTTTCCAATGAATATTTATTTTCATTTTTTTATTAAAAAGCCATTTGGTTGTATAATTATTTCTAGTATTTTTTACTCTGATTTTCAGCATTTCAAAAACTTATAAAGTCACCGAAATTCTACGTTGTCTAACAATTTAAAAATGAATAATAAATAATCAACCAATAAACGTACAGTTAAATTAATAAAACGTTCACACAAAGGTTTATGAAAGTCAAGCATTCATTATAGTGCCATAATTTTCGTTTTTTAAAACCTTTCTGTGCTTTTTTCCCTTCATTTCACGTATTAAGAACAAAATGATAATGAACGAGTAAATGTCTCCTCGCATTTTCAAACATCCGTTTCTATGGCAACTTCCATAGTGTTACTATCATAAAAAAATATTTCACATGTCTCTATATTTTAATTTGTAATTTTCAACAACTTTCAGGCATAAATAAATAAAATATGAAGAAATTCTACGAACTTTTGGATCAAACCTCTTATATGTAAATTTCCTTGTATGACTCAGTCATAAGTTGCCAATTAAAGCTGGTAGATTTTGTAGTATTGATAGATCTGATAGACACTGTAACCTCTAGAATAACAATTAATGAACTTGGTGATGAGTTTCACTATTTGTTTAATTGTCCTATTTTAAAGAATGAAATACAGAAATTTAAGACATGTTATATTAACATGAACCCAAACAGAATATCTTTTTGTGATTTGATGAATACTTCTGATATACATGTATATGAACTAATAGGCTTAGATAAGTGTTGTAAATCTGCTCTTTAATTTTTGCATGCCTGAACTTCCTACAATGTAAATATTTATTTTCAGTTTTTGACAAGCGTCAGTACTGTCCATATCAAAGATATTTTAGTAGTTTATCATACTATCTGTTCACATGTTTATTTGTTCAATTGTTAAACAATTATTGTACTAACATACCTCATGTGGGGGCTTAAGTGAAATAAAAAAAAATCAAAGATTCTTTCATTTATAAATACTTATTTCATTGAAGATTTACATTTAACAATTATTTATTTTAAATTTGTATTTTTTAACATTGTTTGGCAGACTAAAAATGAAGTATTGTAACGTTATTATGATAAGTAATATCTCTCAAATTACGTGTCACATACTAGTTTTGCATAAAAAATATCAAACCTTCTGTATTTTAAAAAGTGATTACTTCCAATTTAATGTAGTAATAAATAAATTTATTAACTGTGAAAAACAGGAAAAAGATTTTTAAACGTTAATGTAAACAAAATTCATTCAAAAAGATTTGAAAGTACAAATTGTTTAACATATTACTGTTCACTTTAGGCGAATGACTTAGTAGACTAATAATAATAATTTTATGATTAAATTATGAACAGAAATTATTTAAGATGTACGAAACCGACAAGTATATATTATGCGCTAATAGGTTTTCATAATCATAAGCTATACAAGATAATGCTCAACAAATTATCCATTCAAAATTTAAGAGTTACATTTAGAACAGTTTTAATACTTGTAATATGCAATTTTTAATATTGTTTTAAAGGAGGGAATACAGGTATCTTAACATTCTACAGCATTGAGATCGCCTCTATTACAGTTTTACTTGTTTGGTTTTTTTTCTCCAAAATTGCTAATTAATCCTTTCAGAAGCTATGCTTTAATATCAATATCAAAGTATGTATGCTCCTACTCGGTAAAGATAACACTGTAAATTAAAAATACGAAAACAAAATTCTCATATATTTTTTTACAAATGAAATGGATGTTCCACAAAAATGAGAAAACAGCTTTAACAAGTCATCGGTGTTTTTTTCCAGTGAAACTGTCAAAATTTCCTTTTTTAGATCACAAATCGATATGTTGAAAAATTATACATAACAATAAAGTCAAGCATAAATAGCGTAGAAGAATTATGAAATAAATAATTAGAACAATGTTTGAGCACCACAGCAGATATCTTTTTCCTTCCAGTGCATTTTCCGGAGACAGTTAGTTCATTGCAAAGTGAAGAAGTCCTGAAAATTAGAGTTAAATTTTGTGTTATGGCATGATTCATCCATTGATTAGATATTTAAAATTTATATTTACAACAAAGCAATATTTGTCTCTTATCAACACTAATTTTTTTTAAATAAAGTATTAAATGCATGAATACTTAATCAAAAAGACAAATGCTCACCTATATCGCATTTTTCATATTCAGAATTAGATATTGGAGTATAACTACGGCCAAAACGGGGTTAAGCGTATAGGACCATTGTTTGTAGTTTAATTAAGACATGATTGTAATTAAGACATATACAAACCTGCCACAGCAGACTGGAAACCAGCATTGTAGTCACATGCTACTTCATTGGTCACGTATTTGTCTCTTTTGTCCTCATAAAAATCATCCGAACTGGGACCCCCACCAGCGCCCCCTGTAGGACCTGTGGATTAGGGCCAGGACTGTTGAAATCTGCCCAGGTACACGAAGCCGGAACATCTTTACAAGAACTGTAATAAAAAGGTTCAAGACTACATTTCAAAATTAATTCTTATGTTGGACAGATATTTAAAATCAGTTCTTCTTGTTCGACTTAATTACAAAATTTGGCTTATGTTAAAAATATAGATATATACTAGTATATATTTATATTTTCAACTATATATTCACACTACAGAAAAAACAAATTTAAGTCACTTGTTTGTTGTAATATATATATATATATATATATATATATATATATATATATATATATATATATATATATATATATATATATATATATATATTTTGATTCCAATGATCAAGATGTAATTTATCTTATCAATGTGCGAAAATATACACTTATATGATAAATAGTCAGAGTTCATGAATCTTACAGCTGACAACAACAATTGCGACAATGCATACAATCAAAGGATACAAGAAAATAAGCAAACTAATTAAACAAGATGAGATATCAAGGATAGAACAGTGGAACCACTCTTAATTCAACTTTGATATACCGGTAATTGATTTTCTACATGATTCAAACTAATACATGGATTTGAAGACTCATTTATTATGCAAGTTGAGGAAAGCACTCCTTCCTACCTTGTCTTTGATGAAAAAAATAATGGGAGATATGTCTTAAAAAAAAGAAACATTCTACAGTTTGCCATGAATACCAGTTATTTTACCTTCCCCGATGATGCGGTCTCAGTGGATAGTTAGCACCATAACCAATAACATAACTAAAGCCACTATTGTTATCGCCCAGCATATAATGAATCTGTGACTCCGCCCACTGGCGATATGTTGCTGCGTTACCAATGCCAGCATCAGCCGCCAGGAGGGCGATAAAAGCAGCATTTGCTGAAAACAAAAACAAAATGATCATATTAAGTTTAAATTATACAAGGGTGCAAATAAATTGCATTCACACACACACATTTACAAGCTACATTTTTAACTTAGATCCTCACCAGAGTATCTCAGTGGCCCCCATTCCTCCAGGCAAGACCACCGGGTGTGTAGGTCACAGATCCCCCCGGCATGTAAGAAGTAATGAAGTTCTGCACAGCTGTTTTATATCTTGATTCTTTGGTTATTTCATAAAGAAGAATCTTGAAATAAAAAATTAAATGCTGCTTAATCATTCCAAAATAACTAGAATCGTTCTTCACTTTTTTTTCAAATTATTTAAGATGCATTATCTTTTAGCCATTTTTAAATACTGTAGAAATTGATCATATTGATTAAAAATAAAAATCATTTCGGATATTACAATTGAATTGTCCTTAAAATAATTTAATATTCCCTACGTCACAGAGCATGGTTTTGTCGTCCCAGTCGTATGCCCAGCCGCTGTGAGAATAGCTGTTGTAGAAGTCTACCGAGTCACTGAGATACTGTTGATTCTGTGTGGCATTGTAGAGAAGAGCAGCACTAACACATATCTCGTCTTTATACTCTGATGAACTACAACAGAGATTAAACAAATGACTGTTTCAACAAAATTCTCTTCTTCCATATAATGTACACAAAAGCCTACAATCAAATTTAGTTTATAGTTGTATTGCTAATGACTTACCGATAAAACTGGGCACCTTGTGGAATATCGGTGTTGTATGTCCCTGGATGTGCCTTTGCAAATGCATAGAGGCTCTCAGCACTGGCCAGAAGAGTAGATGAATAAGAAGGATCTATGGAGACAGAAATTGCCGAAAAATCAGTACCCAGAGTGGCATGAGTGCACACAGTCAAAATAACACATTTTTTCAGAATTTTTTTTTTGCTGCCTAGACTTTTAAAATAATGAAAGGACTGACCTTCATTTTTAAAGGCGATGGCGCCTGCTGCTAGCGCAGCTGCAGTTCCTCCTGCAACGTCACTTCCTCTCTTGGAACTGGTGAGATAATATGGCGGTCGGTCCATGTTCATATCTTCTGGTCGACCCCAGTAAGCATGGTCCAGATCACCATTACCTACCTGAAATCGAAAATGTTTTTATTTATTCATAAGCCATTAATATTAACGGCAGATGAAATATTTTAATGAACGAATGTAAGATATAAATACTTTCAAGTTACTACGAATCAATCCCATATGATAAATTCACTTTATTACAATGTAGTTGAACACATGTCTGCATAATGTGTGAATGAAGTATATGACTGTAGAAGAAAAATCAGAATATGTACCTGTGCATAGTAAATTTGACTATCACTTTGCCAGCATTTGAGGAAGTAGTCGAGCGGCCATTTTAATGATTTGTACATATATTGGAGTTGTTGAGATGCAGCGTAGGCGTCTCTCCATTTGTATAAACCCACAGCAAGGTTTATTACTGACGCAGACATAGGCAAGTTAAACTTGACACCATCCCCAGCTAAAAAAACATATACTGTAAACTGTATACAGTGTAAATGTTTCTGATATAATCAACAGATTCTAGATGAGAGCGATATTGTCCCTTTTTAAAGGAAGGAAATCTGGTATCTATTTATCCTAAATATATTTTTTTTTTCACAATTTCAACTGGGAAAAACATCTTTGAAAAAAACACTACGACAAGATATATTAAGCTTAATATTAAAAAAGTTCATGTCTGTACTGTGGTTTAATCTTTGTTCCTGGGTGACCAATGTTCGTGGATTTCATGGTTCATCCTTACCAACGAATTTACATCTTACTAAATAAATGATTCTTTTGTCAACTTATTGATTTATTGACTCTTCTAGCTTTGTCAAACAAAACTTTATGTTATAGCATTTTCAACAGAATGATCTTACCATCATACCATCCTCCTGTTAGGTCCTCTCCGTTTATTCCCAAGTCATTAAGAGCTGAGTCCCCTCTCCAGGATATTCGGTGATCAGGAGGAAGAGCTCCAGACTGCTGAGCCTCATAAAACAGGATTGATTTTTCCAGGACAAGGCCATAGTTATGTGATGTGTTCGGGGGTAAGGTGGTGGTGGTGGTACTAGAGGCACCACTAGATGTCGTTGTTGTACTTGTTGTTGGTGTCGTCGTTGTTGTCGTACTTGTTGTGGAAGTTGACTGCGTTGTTGTAGAAGTTGATTGTGTTGATCCAGGCGTGAGGTTTCTAGTGGAACAAGATCCTCTAGGATAATCATCCCTGTTGCCGTTGTAGGTGATGATGAAATTAAATTCAAACAACCCAGGGGATACCCAGTATTTGTTGACGAGTTCATAATAAATACCATTTAAATTATCGCTTAAGATATTCATTTTCCAAATCTGAAACGATACATTCTCTCATGAACTATCAATGACATTTTTTCTTTTCTAAAATCCAAAGGGCTTTCCTTTTCTCTCAGCGTTAGGGGTCCCGAGTTCACTTGTTGTGAGAGGCCTGAAATTTAGTTTACCCCCGAGACAGCTTTTCTCACTAACAGGCACCAGTCATGTTAATTTGGAGTTTCCATGTGTTGGCATAAAATGTCAACACATTTTAAAATGTTAATTGAGTACTTGACATATATTGTAATTTATGGAAATAGTTTCTCAGATTCGTCAAGATTTTAAAAAATATATAAGTATCTGCAAATTTTGCTGAAAAATGTCAGCCCGTTGTACAGTAGTAAAAGTTGCAGTAAAAGTTGTTGGGGGTCCTACGGTTATTCGTGGACTCAGGACCTTTGATGTTGTGAGGATCAGGCTTCACATATGACACAGATCTACTATTTCTTGTAACAATTTTAAATTCAAAGAAACATTTTTCAAGTTCATGATTTTTATTATGTGACACATGTATTATTTAACATTTTTGGATATTTAAATTTGAATTATTATTTTTCATATATGCTATTTATGATGCATATACTTTAGGTCTCATCTGTTTATCGTAACACGCTATTATCATTGAAGAAAAACAAAATTTTGTATCCATATCAGAAGATAAAAATAAATTTATATAAATTTTGCTTAAATTATTGACTCTCTTATTCCGGATTGATTGGTATTTTCCGATTCGTGTAACATATATATGTATTATCCAGTTTCAGTTAAACCAGAAAAGCGGTATATACTGTATAAGCAATATCTTCTCCACTCGGAAGTATGAAAAACATAATTCATAGTCATTTCCATCAGAGAAGATCATCACATGTAATAAAATTCCAATAACATTAAAGGAAACCGTAAAAGCGACAAAAAATTAATGTTTTAATCGTGTGTATAAGTTGACATTTTACTAAGGTACATTTTGCTTACAAATAAGTACGCTCAGACTTAAATAATGTTAGTTAAATACAAGGATATACTTTAATCTATTTTACCTGTATAGAGGTATCCGGTTTCAATTTATTTTATCTTTATCACTTCACTTTCTCTTAAAGTAATTGTATCACGATTTTTCAAAAATGAAATATTATGGGTTAAATTTCTCTTTTAACGACTCTGCCGAATGCGACTTTTCTTTTCATAAAATTAAATTTACCATGAATTCTATACTCATGAAGTTAAAAGAGGCAGAAACTTACTTGCCTTTACCGGTTTACCAAATTTTCAAAAATCGGCACAATACAGTTAATTAGTTCCTGTGAAATTTCCCATCATTATAGGGATAAGTATTGTATTTTCATCTACACTGTATACTGCTACGGAAGCCATCAACCTAAACAATAAACCATTCCAAGGAAAGGGTACGAGGGGATTAACTCGTGACAATGAAAATTTGAAGAAAATGGACGCATCCATTAGAATACATGTAGATACTGTAAATCACTTTTTATCTCGAGAACTTCATTTTCGCGTGATTATGCGATTCCGTCTACTCGCGAAATTTATTCTCATGTACAAGTATAGTATTATAAAGGATTTTAATATTATATTTAATGCAATATTTCTTACAAGTGTAATATTGATGTACAACTCACCATAAAGTGAAGGATTCAGTTAAATCGTAAATTTTATGAGCATCCAGAATATCTTTTCGCTCGTTTAAGATGTCATTACAAATATGTAAATTATCTAATCCATTAGTCCATCGTAAAGTGGTTTTTTTAAAAATAAATTAGGATCTTTCAATCACTTTACATTCTGTGATATTTAAAAACTAGTGCTAATTGTAACGGGGACCGTTACAGATGTTCCCCAAACGCTCCCCAACTCCCTTTTATAGTCATATTACCTGTAAGCGTAATTAAATAAGACAAACTTTATGCATTTGAGACTTTAACAACGTTTACCCAGAAGTGTACCATGTTCATTCAAATTTTATCATTGAACACTTGCGCATGTTGATGCATGTGCGTAATGACCATATCATATTCTCTACACAATCTATATATTCTATTATGCTAAATATTAAAGTACTTAATCCAAAAGTATTAAAAAAAAAAAAACAACAACGCTCATTCAAGTGTATTTTAGATTTTACCCATTTCACGTGCACGCACGTGCATTTATGAGCATGGTGACCATACCTTCTTGTAGAAGTCCATTACATCTATCTATGTTCTAAATCCCACCCTGTTTGGTTGAAAACCAAGGGAGTTATAGCTGTTTAAAGTTTCAGCCAATCAGATTGCAGCGCACGTACACGCACGTGTATGTATGTGCAGGGTGACCATATCTTCTTATGGAAGTCCATCAAATATATCTTTGTTCAAAATCCCAACCTGTTTGGTTGAAAACCAAGGGAGTTATAGCTGTTTAAAGTTTCAGCCAATCAGATTGCAGCATTCGTACACGCACGCGTTTGCATGTGCAAGATGACCATACCTTCTTGTAGAAGTTCATTATATATATCTATGTTCCAAATCCCATCCTGTTTGGTTGAAAAACTAAGGGAGTTATAGCTATTTAAAGTTTCAGCCAATCAGATTGCAGCGCACGTGCATGCACGTGATTTCATGATAATTGCAATACATCATTTTGTAGGATATCCTAATGCATGGTTATGTTCAAAATTTCAAAGGATTTCGTCAAAAAACAAGAAAGATATTGAGACTTAAGTTTCAACCAATCAGAGCGTAGCGCACGTGCATGCGCGTGAGATCTTGCCATATTGACCACGTCATCTTGTTTATACTACTAATACATCCTTACATTATGAGTTTCAAAACATTTCATCAAAAAATAGAAAAGTTACGGCAATATACATTATATTGGTCATTCACGTGTTGCACGTGCGCGCACTTGCAAGCACGTGCGCGCACTTGCAAGCACGTGCGCGCAAAATGACCTTCGTTCCGCAAATCTACATAACATGTCTACTGACCCTAAAAACATTTCACCTTAGTTGGATATGTAGTTTACGAGATCATTCGCGGACAAAAAAGTGCCCAGGAAGAAGAAAAATAATAATAAGAAACAGAGTAAAAACAATATGTTCCCCAACTTCGTTTGGGGAACATAAAGATGCATGGCTTTGAGCATATTTTACTAGCCGAGCACATATAAACACTGGCCGGTGCTATATATTTGCAATATCCCTTAAACAAGTCAAAATGTGGTGTACTAAATATCTTATATCAAAAGTTTGTAAAGAGGTGATTGATTCGATATTCTTGATATACTGGTTTACCTGTAAATTAGAAGTTTCCTGGTTTAGCATCAAATCAACGAAAAGGGTCCCAGTTGGAAAGGAGCTGGAGACGTCAAAGGTGCACTTGGCCTTAAATGTCCAAGAAGATCCACTAGACCATGGATCCTGGACCTTTACAACGGGCACCTGGTAGACGTCACTTCCTGTAGATTGTGACGTAATTGGTGACGGCGTTGTGGTAGTGGTAGTAGTGGTGGTAGTGGATTGAGGACTAGTTGAGGAAGTTGTTGAGGAAGTCGTTGAGGAAGTTGTTGACGAAGTTGTTGACTGATTAGGGGAGGGAAGATTTACAATACATTCCCCAGTAGGAATGCTGTTACCGCTATATTGAAAAATAAAATCTACTGTCTCCACTCCCGCGTGCATTTCATATTTATTGTCCAGTAAATATACCGTTCCGTCACTACTGGCATCGGACACTTCCAACTTCCATATCTACATTAAATATGCGCAAAATAGATATTCATTTAATTTTTACAATCTTATTAAAACTGATATTTTAAATGTTTACTTAATATTTTGATTCAGAATTACATGTAGCACGGGCAATGGAATGATTTCTTTGTAAGAAAACCGGACAAAGCGCGAGGAATGCCATGTCACCCAAGGTAGCTTCTTGTATTTAAAAAATTTTCAACTGTTGAGAAAATTTCTTATAGGAAAAATGAAAAGTTACATTTTTCAGCAAGAAATTCTCTCAACAAATATTTAATCTATTTTAAAGTAATTTGGGTGAATTAGAAATCTGTGAGACATGCAATGAAAAAATAAAAGGTTCTGTATAGTTTTGCCAAGGTTAAGAGGTCATGCCATTAAATCGTGATTGTAATTTAGTCATCAAACTTCAAATAATTCTAGTACAGCAAGGGATTCCTGTTCGTTAAAAAAGATGTTATCGTGCATGTAGTGGTTTATTGCAGCATGATTTTGTATTCCAATTTAATAAATTAATAATTTACGCATACTTTAAAGATGTGCTTTCAAAATAAAAAAAAAAATGGAGCAAATATTTACACATATTGAGAAAATATGTCAAAGAATGAAGACTCTATTTGGTATGTGAACACTACATGTGTACATGCATTTCAGAGACGAATAGTTTCAATACTCGTGAGACTTTAGAAAATAATCTTTGGATACTAGTATTTAAAATAATATTTGAATAATAGTATACTGAAACCAAAAGAAATATTTGCAACGATTGAAATAAACTTTTTGTCAAATCACAGTCATTTCACATGGCTTATTCATTCTTTATTGTATTCATGTATGTATGGGCACTTACTTGCAAGTTTGTTGTAGGTGTGTCAAGTATCATTTCCACCACCACCTGTCCTATTTGATAGGACTTGTCTACAAGAAGCTCGCACTGACCATTGAAATATTGCACTGAGCCCTCCGTCCAAACTGATAATTTTTGGACGTCGACTCGGTATAAGGCGTCTACGCCGAGGGTTATCGAAGACAATGCAATGATTAAACAACACCTGGAAAAAAATGTATTCATTAAATAATTAAAGTATAAAGTTCACAATTTAAAATGCGTTTTAAGTTCAATATACAGAAGTTTACACGGTCAGTTAGAGCCTCTATAAAATTTAATATTTATATTTTCATTTTTTTTCTCTACTATTGGTCCAAAAAAAAAAACACTGCCAATACATTTTAAATTTCATTTTTTTTTTTTTAAATTTTCTGCTCATTGGTAAAATTCTTGCCTTAATTTTTAAATTTAAAAAATCGTGGCAATTATAAGCTGCGCCTTCCTTATCGTACAAGTCCCTACCCCCCTTTCACCTGATTAAATTGAAAATTTTGCTTGCACATAATTTTTATATGGCTCTTTACAAGCAAAAAAAACAAAATCATTTTTTTCCTTAGTCTTTCATTTTTTTTAACAATACTTACTTGAACATGTTGCTGGTGTTGCCAAAACTGCTCAGCTGATATTTATACAGTAGGCTCAGATATTTATACCAAAATCAGCTCCTTTATCGTTATGCATTCAAAGCATTTAATAAATATATAAATTAAATAAATACGCAAAATGAGCATAAATGCCAACGTTCGCTTAAATGGACCGATTTAAGATTCTTTTTGCAAACCTCGCAATTTTCTCCCTTTCAATCAAATATTAACTTCAAACAGGGTATTTTAAGTGTATTTATAGTATTCGTGTTTACCTCAAACGAAATCAACAGGTAAACACCGCTTGTGAGTCACGTTTCATAGAGAAAGATCCGGAGATTATAAAGACATTTAAATTTATTTTCAGTATAAGAAATTTAAATATGAAACTTTCAAATTGCCATCCGAACCGTAAATTATGTAACTTTAAATATAAGTTAATTTTTCATCGAAAACAGAAGAAAAAATCCTCAAAATATATATTTTTCTTTGTATAATTTTTCTACTTGATTGGTTTATTTCATTATATGTCCATCCTGTACTTACGTTTAAGTTGTTGGGGTCAGCAAGGTCACAGGATGACTTCATTATTGGTTTTATTTTCCACTGACAGCTTTATGTTAAAATTGTTGATGTAAACAAGAAAATGAGGGCACGATATCGTTATTGCACTCATGATTTCAAAGTCACGAAACTGTGATGTAGCCTAATTTAAAAAAAAAATAAGTAAGGAGAAGCATTTTTTTAAGAAAAAAGGTATTTTTACCCAACAATTACGCAACGTTTAACACAAAATTTGGAATATCAGAACATTCCAAGAGGGGAGAAGGACCTACTGACATCCCCTTTCCAGATTCACCATTTCCTTTGAATCTTATTTTCACTAAATAATTTTATCAGACATGTATTTCTCACCCCCAGAATTTAAATGTTTACTCCAAACATTTTCAAACAAATCAGTTTATATATATTATGCCTTACTTCTAAGGAATGTTAAAGTTCGTTTCATGGTGAAATATTTTCGAAAATGTAAAAGTAGTGTTTAATGAAAGAATTGATTGTACCTTAAATTTGTAGCAATTCATTTTTAGCAGGAAGTTACAGAGTTTTTCTTCCATATGAAAAAGAAATATTTAAAGCACTTAAATGATAGAAATGCTGGTCTTTTTCGTGTGAAAATATAGTATTAATTACTTTTTTCTTCACAGCTAATCTTACATCACACAAAACTGATGAGCTTAGGTATAAGAAAGATGGGTTTCCCATATTGAAATTCTTTTAATTACTGACTGGATAAATTTTGCATAGGTTTTGAAAGGATGTTTTGACCTGTGTGCATAATATATATGTCACAAAAATGCTGCGTCCCTATTTTTCAGAATAGAAACCAAATAAACAAAATACAGTTTACACCTTATCAGTAGCAAGAATGGACTCTGTGAACATGAAATATGTTCTCATTGTATGGGGTGAACTTTCTTAACAAATTAAAGGTACTTGGAAACATATTTGAAGTTAATATTTTCCTTATAATATTACGACTTATATATTTTAATAGCATTTCACACAGAAATTAATTTAAAATCTTATTTCAACTAAAAGTTATTAAAACTTCAAATTTTTTGGCGGGTTTGATTGACACATCCTTGCACTTTCACAAATTTTAATTTTATTCTTCATACTTAGGAAAAGTGGCAATCTTGTTGTGTATAAATGAAAAATAATAAAACTATAATCCAGAAAATTCAGAGTAGACATGTTCAAAAGTAAAACAAACACATAATATATTGTCAGTCCTTGCAGTTGTGGTGAACAGACTCTGACGAATGAACACACCCGGTGAATTGTAAACATCAATAATAACAGAGATCGTGTCCTGTTTACAAAAACTGTGTACATAACACGAGTGTAACTCTGTACATCACATTTGGCTCGGAATGACTACTTGTGAAGGAGTTTTGCTTTCTAACATTTCTACTCTGAATAAAATTATTTTTCTTGATTTAAGTTTCAATATTTCTCGTTTATACACAACAAGATTGCCACTTTTCCTAACGAGTAAGAATAAAGTTAAAATTTGTGAAAGTGAAAGGATGTATCAATCAAACCCGCCAAAAAATTTGAACTTTTAAATGAAACAAGATTTTTAATTAATTTGTGTGTGAAATGCTATCAAAATATATAATTCGTGATATTATACAGAAAATATTAACTTCAAATCTGTGTCCAAGTAGCTTTAAAACATCCTTTATAATCTAAAGATTTTTCAATGCCTGCACAAGTTTCATATTTAATTATCTAGGAACTTTGTTTTCTTTCGCAAAACGGCCTCATTTTTAGCTCTACTGGTCAGAGACCAGAAGAGCTTATGCGATAGTAATGCGTCCGTCGGTCTGTCTGTCCGTCTGTGTGTCTGTAAACAGTTTTTAAAAATGCTACTCCTCCTACAGTTTTGGTCCGATTTCAATATAACTTGGCATACAAGTAGACTCTAAGATACATAATTCTGTGCATCGGTTTTTGATTTCGATGAATGGTGTTGCCGTGGTTACTAAAAATAGAAATTTCTGTGAAATTCTTTCAAAATGCTACTCCTCCTACAGTTTTGGTCTGATTTCTATATAACTTGACACACAAGTAAGCTATACTAAGATACATAATTCTGTGCCTTGGTTTGTGATTTCGAACGGTGTTGCCATGGTTACTAAAAATAGAAATTTCTGTGAAATTCTTTCAAAATGCTACTCCTCCTACAGTTTTGGTCTGATTTCAGTATAACATGGCACACAAGTAGACTACACTGAGATACATAATTCTATGCATTGGTTTTTGATTTCGATGAACGGTGTTGCTGTGGTTACTAAAAATAAAAATTTCTGTGAAATTCTTTCAAAATGCTACTCCTCCGACAGTTATGGTCCGATTTTAATATAAATTGGCACACAAGTAGACTACACTAAGATACATAATTCTGTGCATCGGTTTTATATTGATGAGTGGCAAGGATCATTTTTCTATTTATTGCTGTTTTAAAGTTTCAAGTTTCAACATCTACTTTTCTCTTCCTCTGTTTTAAGTATAAACCAGTAGAGCTACAGTCTCGACAGAGACCTCTGGTTAGAATAAATATTGCTAATACATGTATTGTATGTCCGTTGAATTTTAATATTACTGAAATTTATGAAAAATTTGGCTAAATTCATTAATCCCATAAAAGCAGTGACTGTTAGAAACTTTTCAGCTATTGGGGAGGGGGGAGAGAAGTTCATTGGAGGAAAAATGAGTGCAGACCCTTAGAAAAGAGCGGTTCGACAAGCAAATTAAATTGACAATGAGTAAATAAAAACGTAACCAGTTCAAATCGAAAAATATTATTTTTGATTCGACCACTCTCTAACATTTTGGTACATTTTCTTAAAGGTGCATGGACACAGATTTGAAGTTAATATTTTCTGTATAATGTTACGACACAAAAATATATTAAAAATCTTATTTGATCTGAAAGTTATTAAAACTTTTTAAGACGGGTTTAATTGACACATCCTTGCACTTTCACAAATTTAAATTTTATTCTTCATACTTAGGAAAAGTAGCAATCTTTCACAAATTTAAATTTTATTCTTCATACTTAGGAAAAGTAGCAATCTTGTGTATAAATGAAAAATATTAAAACTATAATCCAGAAAATTCAGAGTAGAAATGTTAGTGAGCAAAACATACACACAGTATATTGTCAGTCCGTGCATGTGGTGAACAGACTTTAACAATTGAACACGCACGGTGAATCGTAAACATCAAAAATCACAACGCTCGTTCCCTGTTTACAAAAACTGTGTACGTTTCACGGGTGTGATCAATTTGCTAAATTCTGTACACAACACTTAGCGCGAAATGACGATACTTGTGAATGGGTTTAGTTTTCTAACATTTCTCCTCTGAATAAAATTATAATTTTTCTGGATTAAAGTTTTAATATTTTTCATTAATACACAACAAAATTGCCACTTTTCCTAAGCATTAAGAATAAAAGTAAAATTTGTGAGAGTGCAAGGATGTGTCAATCAAACCCATCCAAATATTTTAAGTTTCAATATCTTTAAGACGAAATAAAATTTTTAATATATTTTTTGTGTGAAATGCTATTAAAATATATTATACAGAAAATACTAACTTCAAAAATGTGTCAATGCATCTTAATGCTAAACTTTGCCAATGTTTGACCTATCAGCAACAAAAAGGGACGTTTGGATTACCAGCATCAAATAATAATAATTTAAGGTCATACGCAACGTAGTTTGAACTTTATTGGGTTCTTCCCTGGGGTTGAAGAGTTCCACTAAAAGAAGGAACTAGGCCTGTGTGCAATATCATTAATGCATATATATGGATTTGTACACCTCTTCTAAAACAATTTCTGATGGAAAAAAAATCTTGAATAAATGTTTTGTATTTTTTGTACATTTTTCTTTGGATAATACAAATTTTTTCAAAATTTGATATCTTTTCCAAACCCCTGGTAACGCATGCTGATTTTTTGTCTATGAACATGTACTGGAATTATAAGTTTAAATTTAGAATATCTTGAAAAATTATCAGTAGGTAAGGTACCTTGCGTATATCCTTAAGTAAAGAAATTACCACAAAAAACTTATACTTGGGAAAAAGAGGACCCGGCCTCCTGCCAACCCCAATCCCTACCGTAACCCCTGTTACAAGAACGCAGAGATTGCATGATTAGAAGTTGTTGGTGAGTGGTGTGTATGCTAACAAAATAAAGAGTTAAGATTATACTATCGTTTGGAACGCTACAGGACAATCTTAAGCCATCCGTAAGCTTTATTTACCTCATTAAAAAATAATTCAATTAAATTTATCAGCTGTTTAAATGATTCACTCCATAATAACTGGAGCGAAACTGTGCTTCGAGGAATGGAAAGTAATTTATTTAAAACATCTGATCAAATCTGATTTTGGCGATATGATAAGCTTTAATCAACTGTCCAAACCCGAGGTCAACAAAATTATCTGTCGACACAAATGTCAATTTATATCTTCTCAAAGAAAAAGATATCATTAATTTTAATGTTTTTTAACTAATACATGTATATACAAATTATGCATTATATGAATTGGAAGAACAAAATAATAAACAAAATACTTAATGTAAACTATTGATCTCGTTAATTAAATACTTCGTATCATTATTAAGCATTTCATGGCATTTTTTTTATACCAAATTAGTAAGAAGTTTTGTAGGAATTAAATATTTTTATTTGATTTTTTTTTGGGGGGGGGGGGGGGTGGGGGGGGGGGGGGGTAAGAAGATCCTAGAAATTACTGAATAATAAAAAAAAGTATTCAAAATTCCCAAACTGACTGTGATTTTTGTAAACTGGGCTTTGGAAGCTATGGGCATTTCCCACAGCTTGTTCACCAATGTTATTTTAACTTCATCTTCCGATCGATCTTTTAATGGCTACTACTTATAGAATATCTGAAAACATAATACTATCGATATGCTTCCGATGCACAAAGGAAATCAAACAAGCTAATTCATTTCTCTTCGTGTTTTATTGAAGAAGAAAAGGAAAAAACTAAATCTAAAATCAATGTCTAGAACATGTACATAAAACATAAAGATAGCAGGAAACCGAAATAAATACATGCATATATTATTTTAACATCCGATTTGTTAACGTGTATTATTCAATTTGTTTGCACACACCGTTGCAGTTATGAGACTATCGCGTGATATTTGATTTTCGCTTATGACATTGAGTTTTCACGGTCATGGTGTTTTTAATGCCGTAAATTTCCTAATACTTTTTATACAAAATACATGTGTAATGCAAATACAAATGTATAAATATAAACATTTTTACCTGAACACAACTTTTAATAATAAAGAAAACAAATACAAATGCATGAAATGTAACACAAAAAAAAAACAAAAAACAAACAAACAAACAAAAATATCAAATCATAGTAAGACAGCAATATATGAAAACTGGTCAGGAAAATCTTATTTATTTTATCGCGTGGAAGAGCGCAGCTGTCAGAAGACACATGATGCTCAACACCGGAACGCCCGCCGCGGCAGAACCTAAAGAATAAAAATATAAATTTATTTATTGCACCTACATATACTAACAAGATTTGTTATTCTTTTACAAGAGTGAATAGATATGATTTTATAGGGCCTAGTAAAATCACCCCTACTAATGTTATTGTGATTTAAATTCAAGACACGTGGTTTAGGTTGATCTATTTAAAGGTTAAAGGGTAGAACCGGTTTTATAAATAAAATTGGCAGTAAGCATGACATTGCTATAGCCTGTTTCTTTTGAGAACATGTCCTGCAATAAATTTTTCCAGACCTTTCTGAAAGACTTTCATGATTTTCAACAGAACAAAAAGGTGGCTAAAGGAGGGGGTGTTAAAATAACATTATATCTTATACTTTTCGGCGAAAATTAGAGCCCACAAGTGACCGATTCGCTAGTAAAAAAAATTTGTAATATCATCTACACTGACACACCTTTGTTTGCCTTATATGGCTATTGTAATAAATGCGCACAGACGATCTTATCACGAGCATCTGACCAATCGTTGAATGAATAGCAACGTTTACGCCAAATACATGTTTACATTTTACTTCGAACACGTGGTTCAGGCCAATCTAGGATCATGTCAATGGGCTGCAAAATAAAAAAAAATGTTCTTACGAACAAAATACAAAGGAAAGAAACTATGAAAGATGTTACGGGCGTTTTAATTTGTTGTTAACTGAAAGAAATGTTTAATAAAATGTAGTTTGTGTCTAGTTCAAAACACCAGCGCTTCAAGGGTAAGGAAAACGAGCAGCATCTATTAATATGCATTTAAATGGACAATACTTTGTTTACGTTCGTGTTCACGTGTTCGGCCAGGGAATCCACCTGGCAATAGTATTCACTGATAGTACAACAAAGGAATTAATACAGACGCAAATCTCTTTTGCAGTATGGCTTTCAGAAATCTAGATTTCCATCATTTATTAACAAATGAATTGTTTTTTATTATGAGCAGGAAAATAATATTTTTAAGAATGTTTTTCATTTACCATAAGATTTCCTTTTTTCTCAAGCGTAAAATTCCTGTAGTATTCGTAGTAACCCATAATGCAATACTCATTCAGCTGATTGGTCAGTTAAAATCAAGCTGGTGCCTCATTTGCAAATCTGACGCCAAAAAATATAGTCCCGGTTCCCATGCAAATATATCTGTCCAAAAAATTGCAATTATAGAGAATATTATTTATTTAAGTTTGAATGAATATAAGAGAGATCGATCGATTGAAGTACATTTCTACAGACATTATCAGCTGATTCTAAGGTGGTGAAAACTGAAACGCAACATAACTTTTCTGTTTACCATACCTCCACGTGCTAGTCACTTCCTAGCCACATTTTCGTGAATTATTTACCCTATCTCGCTGAAGTCTCGCTAACTCTCGCCAGAGCCACTGCCAGAGCTAACTCATCGGGTTTTATAATTTGCAGAACACCGAAAAATAAAAAAGTTCCGAACACATTAGTAGGGGTGAAAATAACTGTTTTTAACTGTTGTTACATTTACTTACTATGTAGGATAGTTGAAAAATCAACCAAAATGTAATTAATGTATTCGCTTAATAAATGCTACCACACAGTTAAGAACAAGTGTTCATGTAATAATTAGCAAGAGGTCGATGGGCCACATCGCCGACCTAAAAAACTCTAACCATTCTGTTCTTGAACAGATTTCTCACCTTGTTATTTTGTGGCCTCGCCCTACTCCAGGGGGTCATGATTTCAAAAACAAAAAATAAAATCTGCACTACCCTAATATGCTTCCACATAAGTTTCAGCTGGTCCAGTGGTTCTTGAGAAGAAGATTTTTCAAGTGTTTTCCTATATATTTTTCAATGTAAAATTTGGATTCCATATTGTGGCCCCGCCCTACCCCCGCGGGTCATGATTTGAATATTTAAGAATCTACAGTAGCCCAGGATGCTTCCACATAAGTTTCAGCTTTTCTGGTCCTGTGGTTTTTGAGAAGAAGATTTTTCAAGTGTTTTCCTATGTTTTTCAATGTAAAAATTTGAATTCCATATTGTGGCTCCGCCCTACCCCCAGGGGTCATGATTTGAACATTTAAGAATCTACACTAGCCAAGGTTGCATCCACATACGGTTCAGCTTTTCTGGTCCAGTGGTTCTTGAGAAGATTTTTCAATGTTTTCCTATGTTTTTCAATGTTAAAATTGGATTCACTATTGTGGCCCCCTAGATGCAGATCTGTAGCTCTCTGGTTGAAAAAATTCGGATATACAAACCAGAGAGCTACAGATCCAAGCGTTGTAAAAACCTTCAATTTAGGCCGACGTTTTTTTTTTTTCGTCGCTCGCTTCGGGCATGATATCTGACTTTTTAAGCATTCAACCGCCTAAATATTTATATTTATTAATTAAACATATATTTTACCACAACTATGGTTAGTTTATTTACCTTTAGTGGTTCCAAACGGCCATCCTTCGCAGTGGAATGTTTTGAAAAATTCGCCTTCTGACAGCCATGTTTTCTAACTGGCGAGATCTCGGTATTTGGTCACGTGACGAAGGGGCATAACTCCAAATAGCGTTTCACGTGTTTACCTTCACAACAATCGGCATACGATTTGATTTCGGTCTCTATCTAAACAAATAAACACTGACAACTATTTATAAGTTTACTTTTTTAGTTTAGACATTAATCGACGAAATAAACGCTTAATCAAGTATCCTTTCTGATAACTTTATAGTTCTATGCTTGTCTGAAAATGTATACACCATTTTTCTATATGAGATACGGATGCTGCTCATGTGATAAGCATACTACTATGACGTAATACACAATCATTGAAAGACCATGCCGTCATGGATCCAAACAAGTGCATAAATTGTGAGCAGCCATTTGTAATTAAGAACAAAGGTTTTAAAAGACAATTTAAAAATTGCCAATACTCTTAATCCACCTCAATGACATTTTAAACAAACAATTAATTCTTCCTTAAACACCAACCCAAAAGTTTTGTGCAATGACTGTGCAACTTTGACAATCAACATTTATAAACATGACACGTAGAAGAAATCCTCTGTTAAACCAGAAAAAATAAATGTAAAAATAAAATTTAATTTCACTCTTGTGAAGCTTGTTAAAAGAAAATGCCAGAGTTCTACCCCAAAATGTCTGATTTCTACCCCAAAATGCCTGACTTCTACCCCAGTAAAATCTATTAAATCAAAAATTTTTAAGAAAGAGGGGTTCAAAGACAAAGTGTGCAGGTACATCAAAGATTCACACTATGACTATGCTTTGAGAATTTTGATAAAGAAAAGCAAGCGTGCAAAGGATGCATTGGTGAATGTTCTACGGCGTACGATTAAGAAGGAGGTGAAAATGTTAACATTCCGTCCCTCAAGATTCCATCAAGTTTGAAGTCTTTAATTTACAGGAGTTTCAATGGCAACAGGTTATATAAGAATGAAGTCATAGTATGCCTCTCTTGACAGGACTTTTGCAAGGATCATTGTCAAGCCGTTGGAACAAAAATGCCGACATGTAAGTTAAATAACTTGACATGTTGCATAAACCAAAAATAAAGGGCGTAAAGCATGACGGCCAATTTTAATAATACCTAAATTGTACTATGAAAAATACACACATGAAAAAAAGTATATCTTAAACCAGAAGGCTCTGTTGAGACTGTAGCTTTACTAGTTTGTTTTTATAATAAAGGAAGAGTAAAGGTTGCAGTTGGGACTTAAAACTTTACAAAAGCAACAAATAGAGTAATGGTCCTTGATTAAGACTCTTTTTGTGGCAAGATTGCAATAAGACTACAACTGTAGGAGTGGCTTTTAATAAAACTTTACTTAACTTTCAATTTAAATTACTATGGCAACATCAATCAGCAAAAACATAAAGCTGATAATTTAAATTATGTATCTTAGTGTAGTCTACTTGTGTGCCAAGTAATATGGAAATCAGACCAAAACTGTAGGAGGAGTAGCATTTTGAATGTTTTTCAAAAAAATCACTATTTTTAGTAACCATGGCAACAGATTCATTGAAATCAAAAACCGACACACATAGTTATGTATCTTAGTGTAGTCTACTTGTGTGCCAAGTTCCCAGATAGTATGACTATGTTGGGCCAACACTGGCAAAAGGTTGTATGGTTGGCGTTTGGGGAACAACGTTGGACCAGTGTTACCATGCCAACCTTCTCGACCATGACAGAATTTTTATGTTGGCCCAACGTTGGTCCAACGTTAGCAACTTCCATTCACTTTACTTTCCAAGGAAGGAGGGATGTTTATGTTGGTCCAACGTTGGCCCAATGTTGGTAATACACCCTTAAAGAAAGTGTCTTTCAATGTTGGGAGTAGTCTGTTGGCCCAACGTTGGCCCGATGTTTGTAATACACCCATAAAGAATGGGTCTTATCAAGTTGGTAGTAGTATGTTGGCCAAACGTTGACCTAATGTTTGTAATTCACCCTTAAAGAAAGTGTCTTATCAAGGTAGTAGTGGTATGTTGGCCCAACGCTGGCCCAATGTTTGCATATGTAATACACCCTCAAAAAATGCCTTATCAAGTTGTAGTAGTATGTTGGCCCAACCTTGGCCCGATGTTAGCACGAGTGTTCTTTTGTTTAGGTGTTTCAAAGATGTTTATGAGAGACTGAAAGGAAAACTTAGTTGTGGCGGTAAATAACAATGAAATCGTTGTTTGTATATGTGTATGAAGTACGAGTATCAAGATGAAGAAAACGGGAGGCGACGAAGGGACGGCAAAAAGAGCGGGAATACAACAAACGGACAGTGATAGAGAAAATGAGCCCTGATTAAGAACTTTGAATTGATATTTTTTCATAATTTACCTCTATTGTCTATTTTAAACTTTATTTTGTAAATTATGTTTGAATTGATGTATATAAAATATTTTCCACAGTGAATCATTAGTAATGTTTTCATTGAACATGCCCATGTATGGATTATGAATGCAGGTTGAATTGTGTATTGATTTTTTTAAACAGTCATAAAATAGGTTTATGTAAAGAATCACTTAACCAATTGCAAATGTTTCTATGTAATAACTACGTTGGCCCAACAATTTGCCATCTGACATTGTAACAAAGGATCAACATTGGGCCAACCTAACCAACCAGTTGTTAAGGTTGGCTGTTAGTTGGCATACACTAAAAACTACGTTGGCCCAACAATATGCCATCTGACATTTCAACATAGGGCCAACCTAACCAACCAGTTGTTAAGGTTGGCTGTTAGTTGGCATACGTTGACCCAACAATATGCCATCTGACATTTCAACAAAGGGCCAACAATGGGCCAACCTAACCAACCAGTTATGAAGGTTGGCTGTTAGTTAGCATACAATTATACCTACGTTAGCCCAAAATATGCCAACATGTTGGACCAACGTTGGGCCGAGGAGCAAAATTACCGTGGGCAAACGTAAGGTTACCAACAGTGGGCCACCGTTGGAATAAATTGGGCCAACGTTGGCCCAATTATGTCTTGCTATCTGGGATATATTGAAATCGGACCAAAACTGTAGAAGGAGTAGCATTTTGAATGTTTTTCAAAGAAATTTCTATTTTTAGTAAGCACGACAACACCCTTCATCGAAATCAAAAACCGATTAAAAGAGTTATGTATCTTAGTGTAGTCTACTTGAGTGCCAAGTTATATTGAAATCAGACCAAAACTGTAGGAGGAGAAGCATTTTGAATGTTTTTCAAAGAAATTTCTATTTTTAGTAACCACGACAACACCCTTTATCGAAATCAAAAACCGATACAAAGAATGATGTATCTTAGTGTAGTCTACTTGTGTGCCAAGTTATATTGAAATCAGATCAAAACTGTGGGAGGAGTAGCATTTTGAAACATTGTTTACAGACAGACAGACGGACGGACGACAGACGCATTACTATCGCATAAGCTCTTCTAGTCTCTGACATCCAGTATGTACTCAAGATCATAGGTGGCCATTCCAGCATGATGCAAAGCAATATGGCTGTTGCGCTGCACTTTTCTTTGTTGAAAATAGGCACCTTTTTTTAAATGGCCCAATATAGCTCGGTAGAGGCGGCACCATGACTCAAGCTCCTACAATTTTGAAGAGTATAAATACTTAAAAACATAAATTAAAGAATGACCCCAAACTTTTTTATCTTACAAATGACTTTGATCATACATCTTGCAATAGGACTTATTAATATTTTACTTGACGTATACTAAAGTCTTCCTGGTTTTGAAACCATTTTCTTTTATGTCATCAAATAGCCACCCAAGCTCTTCAATCATTTCTTTTTACCTTTTGTACCCAAGGTAAATGTTAGGTCTGTTGATAATAAAGATTAAACCATAAACATCATAGCAAAAGATTTAAAACACATTGAAAGTACAAGAATATTATAGCTATAAAATTTTAAGTTGTGATTATTTGCTGCATTACACAAAAGAAAAGTTACATCTCAGGAGGTAATGCAGTGCACATCTAAGACCAGGTAGATGGATTCCTCTGGTTATGTGCTTCAGAATCTGGGGTGTGCAGGTTGCAGTAAGCATAAGAAATGGAGTCTTTGGAAAATGTGAACGAAGCTCTCCAAGCCTCGCAAATGTTGGTCGAAAAGTTTCACCCCTTTAACATTTAATAAATGTTTTCGCATCAGATTTGTGTATTTTTAATTTAATATATTTTAGAAGGGTAGGAGTATGTGTAATATTCTTGACGTTAGATATATGTAATAGGAAAATATAGAGAAGGATCCAGCAAATTATAAAGAAGACCGTTAAAGTATGTAATGTGTGATAATTAACAATAATCAGAAAACTTGTCAAATTTTCAAAATTTAATAAAAACTCTTACCAGGATTCCAAAATGTGTGCCTCATCTATGGCAATCAGTGTAACTCTGTCACGATACAAGCTGGAATTCAGTATTATGTCTCCCTAGGACTCAAAATTCAGAAGTGTCTCTGGAGACATATATAGAACCGAATATGCACCCGTCTTTATGCCTATATAGATATTAAGATACCCTTTCAGTTCAAATTGCAAGTGTTTTATTTTTTTTCAAGCAATCTGTACAATTTATTCAAAGCTGGACACATTAAGTCATACCTTCAATACAAACGTGTCTTGTGGCTGAATGCTGTTGATAAAAAATTAGAGGGGGCAGTAAAAAACATGCACTCTTTTCGAAGCCGGTAGGGAAAACACCCACAAATTCGAAATGAAATCGTGGTTTAATCTTTTCATCGAAAACCCTCTTCACATTGAAAGCAGCTATGATTAATTTTAGTGTGAAATGGTTTTGTCAAAATTGTGCAAAACCTCATAAATTCTGCTTTCACAAGAAATAGCTCATGTGTTCACATTTTCAGACTATAACTTTTGGGTTGGTGTGAAAGGAAGAGTTAATTGTTTGTTCAACATGTCATTGAGGTTGATTAAGGGTATTGGCAATTTTTAAATCGATTGTCTTTTAAAACCTTTGTTCTACATTTCAAATGGCTGCTCACAATTTATGCACTTGTTGGGATCCATAACGGCATGGTCTTTCAATGATTGTGTATTACGTCATAGTAGTATGCTTATCACATGAGCAGCATCCATATCTCATATAGAAAGACGGGGTCAAAATGATTTTCATGCTAGATTTCACAAATATGATTTTTTTAACGAGTTTTGATAAATTTTTTAATTAACAAACTAAAAACAAAACTGTGAATAATATAAATTCGCGTTTTTCATTTAATATGAAGTAGAAATTTCAATAATTGTTAAGTCTAGAAACCTTTTTGAATTGTCCGAATTTCACCTCGTCCGAATTAATATTCTGCCGAAAGTAAACAATGGATGATGCCTACGCAGTCGTAATACTACGCAGGAGAGTACTTTGTTTACTAGTGTGTTTTACAATTAATAATTTGAGTTTACATTTACAAAATGCTTCATTAATTTGATTTAGAAAAAAGTTCACATCACTTTCTTTAGTTTGATACAGAATGTTTATATTTTGATCATTTTGAGCATTTTGAATATTTTTCAAAGAAATTTCTATTTTTAGTAACCACGACAACACCCTTTATCGAAATCAAAAACCGATAAAAAGAATGATATATCTTAGTGTAGTCTACTTGTGTGCCAAGTTATATTGAAATCAGACCAAAACTGTGGGAGGAGTAGCATTTTGAAACATTGTTTACAGACAGACAGACGGACGGACGACGGACGCATTACTATCGCATAAGCTCTTCTGGTCTCTGACATCCAGTATGTACTCAAGATCATTGGTGGCCATTCCAGCATGATGCAAAGCAATATGGCTATGGCTGTTGCGCTGCACTTTTCTTTGTTGAAAATAGGCACCTTCTTTTAAATGGCCCAATATAGCTCGGTAGAGGCGGCACCATGACTCAAGCTCCTACAATTTTGAAGAGTATAAATACTTAAAAACATAAATTAAAGAATGACCCCAAACTTTTTTATCTTACAAATGACTTTGATCATACATCTTGCTATAGGACTTATTAATATTTTACTTGACGTATACTAAAGTCTTCCTGGTTTTGAAACCATTTTCTTTTATGTCATCAAATAGCCACCCAAGCTCTTCAATCATTTCTTTTTACCTTTTGTACCCAAGGTAAATGTTAGGTCTGTTGATAATAAAGATTAAACCATAAACATCATAGCAAAAGATTTAAAACACATTGAAAGTACAAGAATATTATAGCTATAAAATTTTAAGTTGTGATTATTTGCTGCATTACACAAAAGAAAAGTTACATCTCAGGAGGTAATGCAGTGTACATCTAAGACCAGGTAGATGGATTCCTCTGGTTATGTGCTTCAGAATCTGGGGTGTGCAGGTTGCAGTAAGCATAAGAAATGGAGTCTTTGGAAAATGTGAACGAAGCTCTCCAAGCCTCGCAAATGTTGGTCGAAAAGTTTCACCCTTTTAACATTTAATAAATGTTTTCGCATCAGATTTGTGTATTTTTAATTTAATATATTTTAGAAGGGTAGGAGTATGTGTAATATTCTTGACGTTAGATATATGTAATAGGAAAATATAGAGAAGGATCCAGCAAATTATAAAGAAGACCGTTAAAGTATGTAATGTGTGATAATTAACAATAATCAGAAAACTTGTCAAATTTTCAAAATTTAATAAAAACTCTTACCAGGATTCCAAAATGTGTGCCTCATCTATGGCAATCAGTGGAACTCTGTCACGATACAAGCTGGAATTCAGTATTATGTCTCCCTAGGACTCAAAATTCAGAAGTGTCTCTGGAGACATATATAGAATCGAATATGCACCCGTCTTTATGCCTATATAGATATAAGATACCCTTTCAGTTCAAATTGCAAGTGTTTTATTTTTTTTCAAGCAATCTGTACAATTTATTCAAAGCTGGACACATTAAGTCATACCTTCAATACAAACGTGAATGCTGCTGATCAAAAATTAGAGGGGGCAGTAAAAAACATGCACTCTTTTCGAAGCCGGTAGGGAAAGCACCCACAAATTCGAAATGAAATCGTGGTTTAATCTTTTCATCGAAAACCCTCTTCACATTGAAAGCAGCTATGATTAATTTTAGTGTGAAATGGTTTTGTCAAAATTGTGCAAAACCTCATAAATTCTGCTTTCACAAGAAATAGCTCATGTGTTCACATTTTCAGACTATAACTTTTGGGTTGGTGTGAAAGGAAGAGATAATTGTTTGTTTAACATGTCATTGAGGTTGATTAAGGGTATTGGCAATTTTTAAATCGATTGTCTTTTAAAACCTTTGTTCTACATTTCAATTGGCTGCTCACAATTTATGCACTTGTTGGGATCCATAACGGCATGGTCTTTCAATGATTGAGTATTACGTCATAGTAGCACGCTTATCACATGAGCAGCATCCATATCTCATATAGAAAGACGGGGTCAAAATGATTTTCATGCTAGATTTCACAAATATGATTTTTTTAACGAGTTTTGATAAATTTTTTAATTAACAAACTAAAAACAAAACTGTGAATAATATAAATTCGCGTTTTTCATTTAATATGAAGTAGAAATTTCAATAATTGTTAAGTCTAGAAACCTTTTTGAATTGTCCGAATTTCACCTCGTCCGAATTAATATTCTGCCGAAAGTAAACAATGGATGATGCCTACGCAGTCGTAATACTACGCAGGAGAGTACTTTGTTTACTAGTGTGTTTTACAATTAATAATTTGAGTTTACATTTACAAAATGCTTCATTAATTTGATTTAGAAAAAAGTTCACATCACTTTCTTTAGTTTGATACAGAATGTTTATATTTTGATCAAAACAATTTCTGCACTCTTTCATACAGCGTAGATTTAATTTGTGTTATCACCATGGTTTCCGTCTTCCGTTTTGAGGGCTCTGACAATAAACTAATAGACGGGGTCACGTGACCCCGTCTAAAAATGGTGTATACATTTTCAGACAAGCATAGAACTATAAAGTTAACAGAAAGTATGCTTGATTAAGAGCTAATATCGTCGACTAATGTCTAAACCAAATAAGTTAACTCTTAAAAATAGTTGTCAGTGTTTATTTGTTTAGATAGAGACCGAAATCAAATCGTATGCCGATTGTTGTGAAGGTAAACACGTGAAACGCTATTTAGAGTTATGCCCCTTCGTCACGTGACCAAATACCGAGATCTTGCCAATAAGAAAACATGGCTGTCAGAAGGCCATTTTTTCAAAACAATGACACTACAATGCAAAGGATGGCCGTTTGGAACCATTGAAAGGTAAATAAACTAATCAGAGTTGTGGTAAAATATATGTTTAATTAATAAATATAAATCTTTAGGCGGTTGAATGCTTAAAACTTCAGATATCATGCCCGAAGCGAGCGACGAAAAAACATCCGCCTAAATCGAAGGCTTTTACAACGCTTCGATCTGTAGCTCTCTGGTTTGTCTAACCGAATTTTTTCAACCAAAGAGCTACAGATCTGCAGATAGGCCCCGCCCTACTCCAGCGGGTCATGATTTGAACAATTTAGAATTTACACTACCTTAGGATGCTTCCACATTAGTTTCAGCTTTTTTGGTCCAGTGGTTCTTCAGAAGATGTTTTAATGAACCCACCTTATTTTTGTGTTTTCTTGATTATGTCCCCTTGTAAGTGGACTTGGCTCTTCATTTTACTCATCCAAGGATGCTTTGTACCGTGTTTAGTTCAAATTGACCCAGTGGTTCTAAAGAAAAGTTGAAAATGTGAAAAGTTTACGGACGGACGACGGAAAATGGGAAAACGGAAAAAGGAAGAGAAGCTCACTTGAGCTTTCAGCTCAGGTTAGCTAGAGATTATTAATGTTTGTGTAAGGAAAACAGAATCATGGAATTGTTATCCCCACCATCTCAGTACCCTGTTGGCAGAAAGAGAAAGTGAAAAGAGGGCACATGTCCAGTCAAATACGCATGAAGTTCAGCTAGTCAGTAAGCTTTGGCCAACTGACCATAACATTTTTAGCTCGCAAACATGGTTACCTAGGTATAGGTACTTCAAGAACAGTGTTCGGTAAGAGTTGGATTAAGCCGTCATGCAGTATAATGGAAGGTCGAGGTGGAATGCATTCCTGCTAATGTTTGAAAAGTTGCCAGTTGTGCACAGAGGAAGAGCAGTAATTACAGATTTGTTTTTCTCTTAAATGGCAGATAGTATGGTATATGTTACAGAACGAACTGTCATCTCTGCCTTTGTGACATTTTGCAGAGGTTTGAGGCTCAAGTTTCTCTGCACTAGACCTCATCCATCAGCTGAATTTCCAATCAGCCAGCTATAACTCTGGAGATTGCTCCGACAGTGAACTAAAAGGACTATTCCAGCTTTTACTAATGAGCACACGTACCAATACTAAGCCCGTGCTGTGAAATCGAGGATCAATAAACTGGTTTGTATTTTCTTGCATTGATGGCCGTGCGACTGAACAAGTTTTGAGCTTTAAATATTCCTGAGCAGGGTGGAAATGTAAGAGGATGCCTTAAGCTTGAAGCAGGAGGCTGCATCCTGAAAAGGCCCAGGTGGAAGGAAGGGGTGAGATCCGAAGCCCACTGTGTGTTTTAGTGCAGAGAGGTAGATCATTTCAGATTGCTCCACAAAAGCTACAGGGAAGTTAGTAGCTTTTTATGGGTCAAGTTCAAAAGCCTAATGCATATGGCGATAAGGTACGATGGTCGGTTTCTTAAGAGAGAAGAATAAAGACGAGAAGAAATTCCGGTAGATCAAAGTAAGTACTGTTTCAGACCTCGTATGTGATGACCCCGGAACATCCGACTGCGAAGACAGACTCGGAATTAAAGGAGCAGGGACTAGTTTTTCCCCTTTTGTTTGTAAGGTACAGGTAAGTGCTAGCAGTGTAGGTTAATCGTCTATTTTTATTCGTGAATCGCTTCTTTCATTGAATGTATTTTGGCGTGAGGGGATACCATTGAAGAGGAGCCAGTGAGCTAAGATCAGTCAAGGTTAGGCCTAATATACATCTATCCTAGTCCTTGTGTGATTAGATGTATGTATCCGGTAATTTTGATTTGATGTTGCCTTTGCCTGCGGTGAAGAAACCTTCTAAATCCATTGGGCAGCACCGCCTTTCTTTGGCTTTACTGTTAGTCTGTAAGTTCAAGGTATTTGGATGAGGGCAGTATTGTCCATCCAGCTGTATAACCAGCTGGGACCAAGATCTATCCGGAGACTTGTCAACATGAGACACTGGCTGAATAAGCGTGTAGTTATTATACCCCCATATGAAAAACGGGAGGGTATATAGTAATCGGTATGTCCGTCCGCCTGTCTGTTAAGCTGTGGGGTACCCATCACTTATCCATAACTCCTCTTATACCACTGAGTGAAATTTAATGAAACTTTCACAGAATCTTTATTACATACCGGTATTGCCATTGAGCACCTTATATTTTACTTTTCAATCCGACACATATTTTGGATTTCCCGGCCACAGCAAAATATGGAATTTACCATTATAACCATATGGGAGACGGGGGGTCTCATTTAGTGAGCTCATTGCTCATAATACCTCTAGTATTTATATTAGAGCTCTTGTTTTTGTAGTCACATGCATAAAATTCAACTCCAATGTTACTTGCAATTGGCATGGAAATTTTAGATTACAGTTTTAATTGAAAGATGGTGGCACCATTCAAGGGGGTGAGAACATCAGAAAAGAATTTAAGTCTGTTAAGATTCTAAAGGTGACTTTGACAAGAGGAACAGGAGCCGAGACAATTTCAGAAGTCTATGTCTTGCTTGGTAAGTGAAAGAGGAAGTGTAGGGTCTCCAAGCTTGTCTTGGAAGTTGGATATTTGAATCTTATATCTCGGTAAATTTCGGGTATGGAGAGAGGACTTCTGAGATTATTTCCCTTTGGATATGTCTTATATCTTAATAAATCTCTTAAATGTCCACAGAATTTTAATTTGGCTCTCAAGCGTACTGTTAAATTGTTTAACTTATCAAGATAAAATTTTCAATGCTATTTGATAATTTATGAATTTTGTAACTTATAATTACTGATATTTTTGCATCAGTCCCAGCTTTTTGAAAGTTCCTTTATTTTAACCTCCCTAACTTATTATAAAACTAGATATAACAACGATTTTTGTCATTTTCCATATAATTAAAAAGACTGAATTTTAAAAAAAAATGCATTCTATTCAAAATTAAACTTTTGAACAAAAGTGGTTTTTACAAACACCCTCTGGTCAGTATAGTGATTCGTTTAGAGGCGCGTGCTGCTTATTTAATGAACATGCGATTTCTTTACAATATAAACTTTAAGCTTCATATTACTAACTTACATCCACGATCTAAGAGTCTTTTCGTTATATCGCCGAGTACACTCTGGCCATCTTCATTGCACTCATAGTACGCAGTTGTTTTACAAAACAGCTCCGAAAGCAGGTTTCTGAAAAACCAAATGGTAGATTTTTTCAAACATCATCATGAATGGATTGAAAGCAATAAAATTTAATATACCTTAATTATTGTTATTTTGAGGCTCTGTAATTGAATTTCATGGTACTGATATACATCTTTTGTTATCCCTCGCAACAGATTTGAAAAGGGATATAGTTTTCACGCAGGGAACAGAAGTGACAGTGACGTAATTTGCATTGGGATCGATATGCTCGTTGCGAGGGGAACGCAGTAACAAAACACCTTCACATGCGCTGATTTACTCACCAGGTGTAAATTTTGCATCATGCAAATTCGATCTGCACATGGGCGTATATTTGAGCAAGTGAACGCAACTGCATATGCTAAATACATTTGTGCACATATAAACCAGTGTAAATTTGCATCCACTCAGGCAAGATGCAAATTTATTTTTGCATACATGTAGATTTACTCCTTTAAGTATTTTTCGGCATCTGAAAGGTGCTATGATTATTAAAACAAAAGGAAGTGTAATCCTAACTCCGAAATTTTATTTTCAGAGGAGAAGGGAAGTTGGGGAGTGAGGGTCCAAGTTCTTTGAAAGTATATGTATTCACCACTAGTTTAAAGAATGCAAGCTGTTGAACGCTGGTTCAATGAAGTAATCCCCCCCCTTCCATGGTCAAAATCGCACTTATTTACACATTCAAAGGAAATGCACTGGAAACTGTTCATAACCACTGCTTTTTACGATAGCTTATTTACATATTTAATATATTCAAGAAGTGGTGTGAATCAGATGTTGACACTCAAAAATTCCAAAGAACTTTTGGACAATTTGAAATCAAAAGAATTTACCAAAATCGACAGCTTAAAAACTTACGCATTTTCAACTATATACACAACCATTCCCCACGATAACTTAAATTCCAGGCTTTTTGATATTCTTGACAGTTGCTTTTTCAATAAAAATGGAACTGTAAATTTCCTTAACTGGTCATTGGTCATTTGCAAAATTATTTTGTTATAACATATTCTGATTGCACAAACAAGTACTCTGAAGTTGACATCAAAGAGATGCTTGAGTTTCTGATTGACAATATCTTAGTGGTTTTTGGAGACTATGTCCAACAATCTATTGGAATTCCCATGGGTACCAATTGCGATCCGTTATTAGCAGACCTATTTTTATATTCATATGAAGCAGAATTTGTGCAAAATCTTATGCGTGAAAAGAAGAAAACACTTGCTGTGGCCTTCAACTCCACATTTAGATATATCGACGACGTATTTTCAATTAACAATGGTCATTTCCATTCCTACATCGATACGATATATCCTGGTGAGCTTGAGAAAAAAAGAGACCACAGAGTCTGACACATCTGTTTCATACTTGGATATTTTACTTGAAAAAGACGTTAATGGTAATCTAACAACCAGGCTCTATGCATATGATAAACTTGATGACTTTAACTTTTCTATCGTCAACTTCCCTTACTTATGCAGTAATATACCGTCATCACCTGCACACGGAGTGTATGTATCTCAGTTGATTTGATACGCAAGAACATGCTCTACGTATGAACAATTTCTAAAACGAGGTAAATTATTGACAAGCAAGTTGATGAAACAACAATATCAACAGTCTCGTTTAAAGTCATCATTTCATAAATTCTATGGTCAATACAATGACCTTGTCAGCAAATACAATTTATCATTGAGAAAAATGCAGAATGGACGACGGAATTTTCCCTTATTACCCGATCATGCCAAGGAGCACACGGCGGGTGTGACCGGTCAGCATGGTATATGCTCACTCCTCCATGGCACCTGATCCCACCTCTGATGTTTCGAAGGTCCGTGTTTGCTCTGCTCCTATTTTGTATTATTTTATGGACTTTGGTGTTGAATACTGTTCGTTATCTCCATATCCTTCTTACACAACCATATATGGCAAGTTTGACATTCTTTTTCCATTTTTCTCCGTTAAAAAGCGTCAAAATTCAGCTTGCAGAATAGAAATGTATTCAATCAGGAAATGTATTTTGGAGTTGGATACCGTGCATTATTATTACACTATGGGTTCAAAAAATTAATACAGAATCAAGTGTCTGTGCGCCAGATGTATTAAAATTGTATAATGTCTTACATGTAGTTCCTCTACTTATTGTAATAATTACATTAATATTTTAACCAAATATATTTACTATACCTGCACGAAGAGTCACTTAAGGGATTGAGCTTTTGGATTCCATCAGATACTTTATGTGACAAAACACCATTCGAGGAGGTAAAGTCACAGTTCTTGGAAGAAATACATGGACTACCTTGAGTAAGAGCACCTGGTGAAAATTAAAATAAAAACAAGATGTTTTTGTAGCACACTGATGCCCCCGTATGGCAACATAGCGAATTAAAGGTTAAGCTTTCTCAAATGCAGATAAATATGTTGGTATCTAAAGTAAAACCCTAGCACCACCTGTTCAAAGGTTATGATTAAAGGACAAGATAAAACAAGAGACCCATGGGAAAACGCTCATCTCAGTAAGATATTGGTCATGCCTTTCTTCACCCGATTTCCAGTTTGTAATACCAATTGTGGCCCAGTGGCTCTTGCAAATTGTTTTAATAGAAAATATTTTAATGTAAAACTCGAATTTTGTATTGTGACCCTGCCCTACCCCCGTGGGTCAAGATTTGAAAAATAATTTTATTGTGAATCTGCACTATTCCAGGATGTTTCCACACAATTTTCAGCTTTCTTGAGATTTTTTAATGACCCCACACTTTTTTTATTATCCCTTCTGAAGGCCCTTCATTTTCTACAGTTGAACCCCCCCCCCCCATTTTTTGTAAGAAGTTTGGTTAAAATTGGCCCAGTGGTTCCTGAGAAGAAATTGAATTGATAATATGAAAAGTTAACGTTTATAAATGGGCGGACATCGGTCGATCAGAAAAGTTCACTTCAGCTCTCAGCTCAGGTAAACCTCAGGTGAGCTAAAAAGTGAAGTCAAAGAAAAATGGCGGTAAAAATATTACTTATAATCCTAAATACGTATATGAATATAAAGATAAATCAATAAATAAATCAATAAAAAATAAAGATAGATTGATAAATCAATCTTGAAAAGATTCTTTGAAACTTAGTTATACATAAATTAAGAAAAGTCGTTCCTTAAAAGTGTGCCTATTCTATCTATTGACACCTAATAACTAAATTGTTTTTGTTTGATAACCAATCTGTCTTGATTTTACTTTTAATATAAAATTCCATAAAAGACATCACCCTTTTTTAAAATAACACAATTTCGTACACGTTTCAGAAAAAAAAGTTCATTTACGATAAAATATCTACCTTTGAAGCTGCTGATCAGAATGGCCATAAAGAACAAGGTATCAACACAGAATCTCCCTAAAATTACCATCGTCTTTACTTTGCAGCTGATCGGGTCTTCCTTCTGCAACATTGAGTTATTCAGAAAGTCAGGGTGGTATTTGAAAATGATATGTGAGTACTTTTAATCAAATATGTAGTGTTATATTCACTGAAATTGGATTTATTAAGTAGTCTATCAAGGTGCAATAACGTGCTATAAAGTGTTATTCTTTCTGATTTTTATTACACGGTCGTGTCGATTTCTTTAATCTCTCTCGAAATAAATGTCCCTGTCAAAATGTGAAAAATAAATCCAGTATTGCTTAACTTTGTTAAAATTTCATTCAATGAAATGCCCTTTCTGTACAGGAAATGTTACTTAATAAGTTCTGAAATATAGTATTTACTCAATTAATTTTCCACATACATTTAACTGCTGATAAAGTGCAAACCAAGAAAATAAAAGATTCGGAAACTCTTGATCTTACCTACATGTAAAGGCACTTGTTTGGGAGTTCTCGGGGTATTTTGTCATTCCAATAATACAAAATATACAAAAGGAATTTAAGGGGCTTGGCCGTTCAACTCCCTAATGAAGATGTTTAACAAAATTGAAAGGTTTAATTTTATTTAGAACATTAATTTGAGCATCTTTTGTTCAAAATTATTTATCAAAATGTTTCCCACTTTTGAGTCAAAGATTTAGCATTCTGGCCCCTAAAATTTTAATTATAATGCTCTGTTGCAATGTTAATGTATTGTATTTTTTGTTTCAGGTTTGCTTCACTATTTCAAGAAAATCAGTTATATGAGAAATGGAAGATTTGTCACACTGGTATGGAACTTTAAGGAGTGGTTGCAGGGCCATTTGATAAACAACCATTGACTTGGAGACCGATTTGAATTCCGTATCCATACACAGGACAAAGGTTAATGGACACTTCAAAGACGTTATACAAGTTTAAATTTTCCTCAATACACTAACATAAAAAGGCCATAAAATTTAATTTCTTGGTTCTCAGGCCCTCCCTCATCTCTTCCAAGGATGCCTCATTGACCCTTTTTATTGCTAAATCAATAAAAATAAATACAACAAATCATCTTTCTCATCATTTTTTTTCAGGTTTTGTACAATGTAAAACGCTGCCTCATCATGTTTTGGGGGCCTCCCTCTCTCATCATAGTTCTTGAAAAAAGGCCTGAGAACCAAGGAATTAACATGGCATTGCCTAAAATAATGTAACTTCATTAGTGAACAATTAATATTTGAAGGAAGTCGTATTCCAATTTTCCACTATCGGAAAGGTGATGTAGAGAAATGGTTGCCTGACTCAAGTGATTCTGCAACTTTTGAAAGCGAGCGGGACCAACATGGCATACACATTTTTAAGGTGATAGAATGGGTTTTTTTTAATTGGTCAATAGTAATATTGTCACTTACAAAAATGGGTATCTCATTTGCCAGAGGGCATTGTATTGAAAGATGCTAATAAATATATCAGTAGTAGACATTTGCTTATTTTGAAATTTTAGGATTTGCATTTCCTGAAGACATCAATTCAACCTTTTGTTCTTCCAAAGGAAAATGGTATATACCTTGAAAAAAATCATCAAGGTGATCCGTCCCAAATTGTTGGCATCTGATCTTCTAGATCTAAGTGCAGAGGAAATGAAATGGTGGGAGAGTTTTCCAGCAAGGGAGAAATTTCTGGAGCCTCCAACTTATCTATTTTTTTTTAATTATCAAATAATCAGCCAATTTATCATTCATTAATTATCTTCTTTTTTGAATATTTTAATCAGGTTTTGTTTCATATGTTGATTAATTTGATATTCAAGGTATATCTTTCATTACCTGATTTGATCCAGAGGATGGAAAGTGCATCATCAACACACAATGCATCCCCATTGCCGACAGAAACCAAAAGTCTCTGTCGAGACTGTATCTCTTCTGGTTTGTACTTATAATAAAGGAAGAGAAAAGTAGCAGTTGGAGCATAAAACTTTACAAAAGCAAACAAGAGGTCCAGGGGCCACATCGCTCATCAGAGCACATCGGCTAGGAAAAAGCACAGATCAGATTAGAACTGAAAAGTTTACTGAAGGGAGAGGGGGGGGGGGGGTTGTGTCCTACCCTCCATATTCCAAAAGGCCATGATTTGAACAAATTTAAATCTCAATTCATGAGGATGCTTACATGTCAGTATGACTAAACATAGCTTTTCTGTTCTTGGGATCTTTCCTTTATTTTTCCATGTAAAACTTTGATTAACCTTTGTGGCACCACCCTATCCTTGGGGGAGGTGTTATGATTTGAACAAAATAAAATCTACACTAAGGAGGATGATTCCATATAGATATCACAAATCATGGCTTTGAAGTACTTGCGAAGAAGATTTAAAAAGATTTCCCTATATCTTCCTCTGTAAAACTTTCATCGGCCATTGTGGCCCCGCCCTACCCCCAGGGGTCATGATTTGAACAAACTTGAATCTACACTACCTGAGGATAATTTCACATGAGTTTCATCTTTCCTGACCCAGTGGTTCATGAGAAGAAGATTTTTAAATATTTTTCCTACATATTCCTATGTAAAACTTTGGTAGGCCATTGTGGCCCCACCCTACCCCCAGGGGTCATGATTTGAACAAACTTGAATCTACACTACCGAGGATGATTCCACATGAGTTTAAATTCATCTTTTCTGGCCCAGTGGTTCTCGAGAAGAAGATTTTTAAAGACTTTCCCTATATACTCTTATGTAAAACTTTGATCGGCCATTGTGGCCCCACCCTACCCCCTGGTCTTGATTAGAACAAACTTGAATCTACACTACCTGAGGATGATTCTACATGAGTTTCATCTTTCCTGACCCAGTACTAGTGGTTCTTAAGAAGGAGATTTTAAAAGGTTTTTCCCAGATACTCCTATGTAAATCCTTGATCGGCCATTGTGGCCCCGCCCTACCTTCGGGGGTCATGATTTGAACAAACTTGAATTTACACTACCTGAGGATGATTCCACATGAGTTTCATCTTTCCTGGCCCAGTGGTTCCTGAGAAGAAGATTTTTACCTAGTGACACATTGTGACGTCACAAACAAGGAGAGAACCTTTATTCAGCATATGCTATTTATAGACCTTGTGTATAGCTATGTGTGTACCGAATTTCATTCTAATCTGAATTGTGGTTTTGTAGATATAGAGATAGATTGCGAACTTTTTGATCACCCCTCATAGGAGAAGCTTTTCATAAAATTTTACAGTATTTTCCATTTTATTTACCATGGCAACATCGTTCATCAAAAACATAAAATGATGATTATGTATCTCAGTAGTCTACTTGCATGCCAAATTATATTGTATTTCACAGAAATTTCTATTTTTAGTAACCACGGCAGCACCGTTCACCGAAATCAAAAACCGATACACAGAATTATGTGTCTTAGAGTAGTCTACTTGTGTGCCAAGTTATACTGAAATCAGATTAAAACTAGGAGGAGTAGCATATTTGAAAATATTTCACAGAAATTTCTATTTTCAGTTACCATGGCAACACTGTTTATAAAATCAAAAAGCGATTAATAGAACGATGTATCGTAAGTGTAGTCTTCTTCTGTGTCAAGTTATAGTGAAATCAAACCAAAACTGTAGGAGGAGGAGCATTTTTAGACAGAAATTTCTATTTGTAGTAACAACGGCAACACCGTTCATTGAAATAATAAACCGATATACAGAATTATGTTTCTTAATGTAGTTTACTTCTGTGTCAAGTTTTACTGAAATCCGACCAAAACTGTAGGAGGAGTAGCATTTTAAATGTATTTCACAGAAATTTCTATTTTTAGTAACCACGGCAACATCATTCATCAAAATCAAAAACTGATAAAAAGAATTATGTATCTTAGTGTAGTCTAATTTCTTGCTAAGTTATACTGAAAACATACCAAAATTATAGGAGGAGTAGCATTTTTTAAGTATTTCACAGAAATTTTGAATTTTAGTAACCACGGAAACACCGTTCATCGAAATAAAAAACCGATACACAGAATTATGTCTTAGTGTAGCATTATGAAAAATTGTTTACAGACAACCAGATAGACGGACGCATTACTTTCCAACAAGCTCTTCTGGTCTCTGACCAGTAGAGATAAAACTCTGAGGGAGCTCACGGAGAAAACAGACAAGAGAACACGGGTAAGATAATCATCATTGTTCTTTGTTTACATTGTTAAAATTTATTTTACATATTCACTTGATAATGTATATTTTACTATCAAATTACATGTTCTTCACATGAACAAGAATGATTCCCCCTGAAAGAATATTAGTAACCGTACTTTCACATACTTTCTTTCATATTATAGCCAAAAATGCTAGTAAACCGATAACATTTTTACTGGAAATGCTATTTATCATATGCATGATTACAATGTAACTCTAATATCTTACATTAATTACAGATATGTACTGGAAAATACATCCAACCTAAAAGGAGGAAGTTCAAGAATTGCAATGGATAAAGTTTTTTAATCTATGGCGTACAGTATAAACCTGATTTCGTTATTTCTTTCATCATTACCTGCTCTGGGCTAAAATAACAATCTAAAATCATTTCACAATCTAAAACACTTAATGAGAAAACCAGAAGTCTCTGTCGAGACTGTAGCTCTACTGGTTTGTACTTATAAGAAAGGAAGAGAAAAGTAGCAGTTAGGACATAAAACTTTCCAAAAGCAATAAATAGAATAATGATCCTTGATTAAGTCTCTTTTTGTGGCTAGATTGCAATAAGACTACAACTGTAGGAGTATCTCTTCAAAAAATTTTACAGAATTTTCAATTTTAGTTACCATGGCATCATCGTTCGTCAAAAACACAAAACTGATAATTATGTATCTCAGTGTAGTCTAACTGCATACCAAATTAAATCAAAATCAGACTCTAACTGTATTTGGAGTAGTACTTTAAATGTATTTCGAAGGAATTTCTATGTTTCGTAACCACGGCAACACAGTTCATCGAAATCTAAAACCGATACAGAGAGCTATGTATCTTAGTGTTGTCTACTTTTGTGCAAAGTTATATTGAAATCCGACCAAAACTGTAGGAGGAGTAGCATTTTAGAAGTATTTCAAAGAAATTTCTATTTTTAGTAACCACGGCAACACCGTTCATCGAAATCAAAAACTGATAAACAGAATTATGTATCTTAGTGTAGTCTACTTGCTTGCTAAGTTATACTGAAAAACGTACTAAATTTGTAGGAAGAGTATACATCATTTCATCAACATCCCCTTTTCTTTAGAAAATTTGTCAAAATTTCATCAAAACATCGAATTTTATAAACAACATAAACTTCCATCATTTTACCCACATAAAATCAATAATGCACTTATCTAGCACAAAATGTCAGTCACTGAAATGGTAAGTATCTGAACTAAAGACAACACAAAATGGTCAATTGCAAATAACATGTACACAAATGACTAGAAAATTACTTGACTAAATTTTATGATGCAAAGTCCATTAACCAGTAATAGAGTCTTTCAGATAGGCTGCTTTTCTCCTTTCGCGAACAGGTCTTCCTTCATGGAGCAGTTCATTTTGCGTTGGTACGGTATGTTCAACGGACTGTGTTTCTTGTTCACTAACGGTAGAGTTCGAATTGTTCACTGGCTTCGAGTCTGTTGCAAGGTTTCTCTGTATGCCGTCTGAATTATCATCTTGGACTGAACGCATCGATGAGCGGTCACGACTATAAAAGTTTAATTGTGGTAGGTCGCAAATGAACCTTGTTTCTACAATAAGTGGTTCCGTTCTGGTCCTTGACGATGTTCATCCTTGGTCCAAGAATACCATTGATTTCTCCGAGTCTCCATTTGCGTCCCTCTAGATGCCGGAAGAATACTGCTTGACCAACGTCCAATTCACTCTGCTCACGAGACTTCCTGTCAAACGATTTCTTTACTGTCTGTCTGTCTGCACTGATTCCTCTTCCGGATGAATGCATCAGTTTCTGTGGAAAATGTGAAATCATGCCACTTTTCATGCACTTTTCTATTAGACATGATTTCTGCAGGAATAATACCAGTATCCCGCTGTGGTGTATGACTCTCTTCAAGAATTGCTTCAAAAGGGTCAGTCTTCTCCACTTCACATTTCTTTAACAATGTCTTCATGATTTTAATAGCTGACTCGGTCTTGCCATTGACCTGTTGATGCATAGGCGATGATGTCATGTGAGGGATACCCCACTTCTGTGCAAAATCTTGGAATTCCTGGCTTACAAACTGTGGTCCTCCATCAGACATGGTTACATTTGGAATTCCAAATCGAGCAAATTGTTTCTTTAATTAAAGCTATTATATCCAAAGTGAGCCTTGTGAAGTCTGGCCTTAATTTCACTCCTCAAAGATTTAGGGATTATTACAGCTTCCCAGCCCATCACTGTATGATATAGTGTCTCTAAAGTCAAAGTAATGGCGAATTCTCTGTGGCGTTTCATGTTTCTGCTCCAGCCACCCATTCATCACGGTTTTCTTGAGAATTTGCATTTCCTCGTCAATCTCCGTTGCTTTTTAAATTTCATTTAGGCGAGCATCAGGAATGTCACATAGTTTGTCACTCTTCAATGCCACGATTCTTAGTCTCTCACTAACATTACCCTCCTCTATCTTCAGATATGCGCGACTCAATGTATCTGCGATTGTAAGGTTAGTCCCTTGACATATACAAAGTCAAAATCGTACCGGTTCCATCTCATCATGATGCCCTGTAGTCGCTTCAGTGCCATTGCAAGAGGTTTCTTCAGGATGGCCTCAAATGGTTTATGGTCATTCTGTATCGTCACATTACGGCCATATGTATACTGGTCAAAACGTTCCAGACCGTATAACACAGATAACGCTTCTTTCTCGATCTGCGTCCAGTTTCTCTCTGACACTGTCAGTGATCTAGATGCATACTCCACCAGTCCACCGTCTTGAAGAAGAACTGCACCAATACCGTATTTTCTGCTGTCTACTTAGATTTCTACATGTACCCCCTTTCCAGGGTCAAAGTAAGCTAGTACAGGAGTTTCTGTCAGCATCTTCTTGATCCTCTGAAATGCTGCTTCGCAGTCTTTAGACCAATGCCATGCCTTGTTTTTGCGAGTAAGTTCTCTGAGCGACTCCATTATTGTAGAAAGGTCTGGAAGGAACTTTGCCATGTACCGGACCATGCCACAGTCTCTCGATTCCTGAAACATCTGTAGGAGGTTGCATGTCATTGATGGCTTTAACTTTTGTCATCAATTTTCACTCCATCTCTGGAAATGACATGTCCATGAAATGAGATTTCTTTCAGTCCAATCTCCTGTTTTTCTTTATTTAAGATGATGTGTCTCTCCTCACATCTTTCAAACACTTTTCTCAATTTGAAAGCATGGTCTCCCTCAGCTTCTGCATCGTTTTCTCCACAGCTCGCTATGATGATATCGTCCACCACGCTGAAAACACCTGTCATGTTTCCAAACACCTCATCCAGTTTCCTTTGGAATATTTCACTTGATACCTTTAGTCCGAAAGGTAGTCTTGCCCATCTGTACCTTTCAAAAGGAGTTATCATTGTCGTTAATCTGTTGGATTCCTCGTCCAACTTAACATGCCAAAAAGCCTCCTCGACATCAAGTTTTGTGAAGGTTCTAGCCTTGCTGAGCTGCGGTAGAATGTCATCAAGAACAGGTAGGCGATAATGTTCTCTCATCAACGCTGTGTTGAGTGCTTGCGGGTCAATACACAATCTTAGCTCGCCGTTGGCTTTGCGAGAAATAGCCATCTGGCCGACCCATGGAGTAGGCTCTGTAATCGGAATAAGTACTCCTCTATCTTCATGTTTTGAAGTTCATCTCGTACCAAACTCTGGAGTGCGATAGGGGTCTTCCTGCAGGGAAGAGCTTTGGGTTTCACATTTGGGTCGACATGTAGATGCGCTGTTCCCAAATCACCTAAGTCACTGCTCGATACACTGGCTATGAATTTCTAGTTATTATGGTATTCAACATTAATTTCAATGAGGAGATGCTCACTCCGCCATTGCATCTGTTCTCACCTGTCATATTTTGAAGGTCCGTGTTTGCTCTGCTCCCATTTTGTATTGTTTTATGGACTTTTGATCTTGAATACTGTTCGATATCTCCGTATATTTCGTAAGATTGTTATACTTTTTCGTTCAACTGAACGAGGCCCAATCTACTTGATCTGCGCATACGTTTTAACACAGCAAAGACTTAGGCACGTCACAATTTCCTTGAATGCCGTCACAATTCAATACAATAACGTCACAATTAAAATGACGTCAAATTGCGCTAAAATGTTTCGCTGATCTTGCATACCTGGTTGCTCTATAGACTGTGCTTGTTGAAAGTTGACTCAATCTGGAATTTCTATTACACGTATTTACATTTTTTTTATCAAAAATTTAATTAATAAACATATTTGGAACATAATTTATTTTGAGGTATCAATTTCTTGGTACAGACTCGTTAATTATATCTTTTTTATTTCAATTTGTGTGTTGGAAAAAAAACAAAAAAACACTGCAACTAAAAGTAAACGATTTCAGTATCTTTCTTTATACACTCCCTTTTTTATTGAGGACTTTAAATATGCATGTATAAGCTTGAGTTTAAAAACAAGAGGCCCACGGGCCTTATAGGTCACCTGAGCATTATGCAACAACTTTCCAGTTACAGTGTATTGAATTTGATTCCTGTTTTAAGCCAGATGCTATATGGCATTCACAATTTTGAAAGAGGCACCACTGATCATAATAACAATACACTTTACAGTTGCTTAGCTTGGTAACTGAATACCCATACGCAGGGTAGGGGAACAAAAAGGCACTCCAAGTAATCAGTAATATTCAGCAATAATTAGTAGTGCCCCTTACACGGTGACATAAACCCCTGACCCTAGGTCCAAACATTGCACAAATTTTTAAAAGGCACCCTTAAAATTGCCTATCAAAAAAATAAATAAATGTTTTATAAATACAAACGAGCAGATTTCAAACAATAAATTCATTTTCAGTATATAAGCAGAGCCCCCCCACCCCCACCCAACCCCTGACCCTGGGGGCTTAAAATACACAATTCTGCAAGATTAGGGTCCTTGCTCATCATAACTATATAGGTAGTTCATCTACTTCATACCCAGAGACAGAGAAGAAAATTGAATGAATTTTCACTATATAATCAATAGAACCCCGGCCTAACACCAGAACCCTTGACCCTGGGACCATAAAATTCACAATTTTTGTTGAGGCACTCTTGCTCATCATTACTATGCACTTAGTAAGTTTATTCAATACCTAGGAGCAGAGAAGAAGATTTTCAAAGAATTCATGTATTTTCACTATATAATCAATAGAGCCCCCCCCCCCCCCAACACCAGAACCCTTGACCCTGGGGCCATAAAATTCACAATTTTGGTAGAGGCAGTCTTTCTCATTATAACTATGCACTCAGTTTATTGAATACCTAGGAGCAGAGAAGAAGATTTTCAAAGAATTCATGTATTTTCACTATATAATCAATAGAGCCCCCCCCCCCCCCCCAACACCAGAACCCTTGACCCTGGGGCCATAAAATTCACAATTTTGATAGAGGCTCTCTTTCTCATTATAACATTGCACTTCATAAGTTTATTGAATACCTAGGAGCAGAGAAGAAGATTTTCAAAGAATTCATGTATTTTCACTATATAATCAATAGAGCCTCTACCCCGAACACCAGAACCCTTGACTCTGGGGCCATAAAATTCACAATTTTGGTAGAGGCACTCTTGCTTATCATAACTATGCATTTAGTTAGTTTATTTGATACCAAGGAGCACAGAAGAAGATTTTCAAAGAATTCATGTATTTTCACTATATAATCAAAAGAGCCCCCCCCCCCCCCAACACCAGAACCCTTGACCCTGGGGCCATAAAATTCACAATTTTGGTAGAAGCACTCTTGCTTATCATAACTATGCACTTAGTTAGTTTTTTAATACCTAGGAGCAGAGAAGAAGATTTTCAAAGAATTCATGTATTTTCACTATATAATCAATAGAGCCCCCCCCCCCCCCCAACACTAGAACCCTTGACCCTGGGGCCATAAAATTCACAATTTTGGTAGAGGCACTCTTTCTCATTATAACTATGCACTTAGTTAGTTTATTTAATACCTAGGAGCAGAGAAGAAGATTTTCAAAGAATTCATGTATTTTCACTATATAATCAATAGAGCCCCCCCCCCCCAACACCAGAACCCTTGACCCTGGGGCCATAAAATTCACAATTTTGGTAGAGGCACTCTTGCTCATCATAACTATGCACTTAGTTTATTTAATACCTAGGAGCAGAGAAGAAGATTTTCAAAGAATTCATGTATTTTCACTATATAATCAATAGAGCCCCCCCCCCAACACCAGAACCCTTGACCCTGGGGCCATAAAATTCACAATTTTGGTAGAGGCACTCTTGCTCATCATAACTATGTACTTAGTTGGTTTATCTTATACCCAGGAGCACAGAAGAAGATTTTCAAAGAAATAATGCATTTTCACAGTATACTTACTTAGCCCCGCCCTAGCACTAGAACCCCTGATCCCAGGGCCATGAATTTCACAATTTTGGTAGAGGACTCAATGCTGATTACAATCATGCAAATAGTTTGACTGCTTGATGTCCAGGAGTAAAGAAGAAGATTTTTAAAGATTGCATTATTTTTAGTGGTTTTGGCCCCACCCCTCAGGCCCCAGGGGGGCAGGGATCATGAAATTCACAATTTTTGTTCCCCTTCACCCATAGATGCTTTGTGCCAAATTTGGCTGAAATTGGTTCAGTGGTTGCAGAGAAGAAGCTGAAAATGTTCAAATGTTAACACACGACGCACGACGGACGACGCACAACGACGGACGAAAACGGATAGCAATAGGTCACCTGAGTTTACTCAGGTGACCTAAAAATATGTCTATGAATCATTTATATGCAATTGCAAGCCCCAAAATATTTTATTTTTTCTATGTAATACATGATATTAGTAAAATTTGTTATTTTGTCGCCTTTACCCCCCCCCCCCTTTCCCCCTCTTTTCCACGCAAAACAATGTCGTGCATTAAGAAAAAAAATAAAGCACGGAGAGAAAATTATTTCATACTGTAAGAATTATTTAATTTTTAAAAACTAATTCAGTATTACAATCATTTGTTGATGTAAAGTAAACGCATTGCGACTCATAAAATATTTAGTTGGCTACAATAAGTCCTATTTTGTGTTTTCATATGCCCCCTTTACACTGCAATAAAAGCTACCTCCAATTTTCTTTTGATTTTTCAAAACAGGAATGAAAATTGCATGATATATGTGAAAAACAAAACATTTGATCATTTATTTTTTTTAGTTTGTCAATTTCTTTGTTTATTGGGGAGTTTTAGTTTGTAATAGTGTATAAAAACACGAAAAACGGTCCACATCTTGAAAGTGCCCCCATTTGACTACAATAAAGGCAAAGTAACAAAACTTTATTCTAATTTTTCTGATCATAATACATACAAATATATTTCCAAGAATTAAATTTGTTTATCATTCCGTTTTCATAATTTTCAACTAGATTGGGCCTCGTTAAATTGATGCTTGCATTAAAACCAGCACTTGAGTTATTTGGATTAAAAGCTTACATGAAGGTCACAAGAGGGTGCAGAAGTAGGTGATTTCCCCGATTTTCTTCAAGTGTATATGAATTTTATCATATTTGATACTTTTGATATTTGATACTTTTCTCTTTGGAGGACAAAGAGCACTAGCTTGCCTATCTGAGATTTTTATACATAAACTGCATCTGAAACGCGTGTATAAATTATACAAATTTGGTATAAATGCAAACTTGTGCTGTATGTTTTTCGGAATAAAATGTGCAGTAAAATCGATTTAAATTTGCATAAAAATGAGAAATATCAGATATTGTCCTTTTTCTGACCTTTCTGTGTATTCAAAAACATAGATCCAATACTCCTTTTGTGGCAGGGATGAAGTGTAGTATCCTTCTATGAGACACCCAAAATAAGGGGCTAAAAAGTCGTCTTACCTTATCTTGTCCCTTGTGAATCTTCCCTTGAGTTTTTAGTATGCACACATAACAAATCTAAACAAATTTAACTTTGTTTGATATTTGTTTAGATATCAAAATATGACAAAAATACATCTCATGATCATTTTAAAATCTTCTGTTATACATTTGTTGTCTACCTGAAGTCTCATCTTTTTAGTAGACTAGTATCATCTGTTCAGATTAACTACGTCACACAGGAAATGCACGTATCACTTTTGTTTAAATGATGGAGAATGAAACAAATATTCATTAGTAAAGTTTGTTTACTTGTTGTATAACGTCCTTTCAAATATTTTTCACTCATATTGAGATGATACCACTTAAGGGGGGACCTATGTCGTTCTACGTCAAGGCAGCGTTATGTGACGTCACAATAGCGACGTTTGTTTTTACCTGTTGACTTTTGCAACTGTGATATAGGCATAACATTGTTGATAATCAATAACGTACAAAATTTACAAAAAGGAAAATTTGTTCATCATTAATCACAGTTTTATTTGATTTATGGAGTTTGTTAATATTAGAATTCTCTTCCTTTGGTTGATAATTCATAGCAATTTCTGTTGTGAAAAAATACATCGATAATATGCTGATATGATAGTGCAAAAAAGAGATAAAATTCAGGAAAGAAAGCGGCTTCAATCAGGGGAAAATGTTTAATTTTATAATTACCATTAATCGAGTTTCTGGAGAAAACTAAGAAAAAAAATTAAGAAATATACTTGTACGGGTGTATATTTGCTTATTGATTTACCGGTATATAGTACATGTAGATTCTATTGTATAAAGTCATTCCTAGGTTCTAATAGACATTGGTTGTTAACGGGGAAATGGGGGGGGGGAGAGAGAGAGAGAAACAGAATGAATGGAATGTAGAAATTTTTTTTATCTATTTAAATTGTTTCTAATCAAAACAAAATACTCGTTTTCCGCAAAATAGTTTTATATTCAGGTGTTTGTCAGTGCTTACTTACCCTTTTTAGTGCAAAAAGGTCAATATTTATGACACAAGAGTACAAAAATAAAAGGAAACGTCATATTTCTCGTTTATTTTATCATAAAGGTATACTTTTTTCTTTGTTGAAATAAAGAGATGAATCATTTCTTTCAAAAAATATGAATTACAAAATTTTCACACAAAGACTTTTTAAGATATTACCTGTTATGCATGTCGGAATTGTAAAAAATACGACAAGAAAAATGGGGTAATACTTACATTGTGCTCCATTATAATTTTTCATGCGAGATGGATTTCAATTAATTTGCCTCCATTTTAAAGATACAAGTCATGTAAATTAAATAAGTGTTGATTTCGAATATGATTTGACATTTTTGGTTCTTTTTAGCGCATATTTGGGGTAGAACAATAATGACTGAAAATATATATTTTTAGCATTTCACACTGTTTTTGCACGTGCTGCTGTGTAAAAATAAGCATATAAAGGTATTGTTTTTAATACCTGAAAATTAAGAGCAAGTGGTCAGGAAAGAAATGTCAAAGTTTTGAAAATTTCACACAAAGACTTTTCGGACATAGGTCCCCCCTTAAGGGCTAAAATTTTAGACTTTAAATTGGCACCAAAATCCATTCAGCAGTGATTGATTGTACATGTATGTTATTTAACGTCCCTCTCAAGAATTTTTCACTCATTTGGAGAAGCCATCACTGGCCGGTGGAGAGCTACAGATTTGTCCTATACTCGACACTCGGGGCCATTGAGCAGTGATGGATCTTTTTCGTGCCAACACTTACTGTGACATGGGACCTTGGTTTATACGGTCTCGACCAACGGCAATTCTCGGCTGACTAGGCTAGGCTCCGTTCAAATCTCGAAGTCAGTGTGCCAGGTACTAGCCTATTTCCAGGGCCTTCCTGTAATGCTTCGTTTGCGCAGAATTATTGGAAGACCTGGCCCCGGGATCATGAAATACCTTAAGCTTAAGTTCAAATTTTCATGCTGTATTTAAATTTTGTAGAAGGCAAACAGATCAAAATTGAAATGTGGTTCAATTCTGATTTATAAAAATGTTATTTAGAAATTTTCAGATCAATTCAATTTTCAATATACATTTTACAGGCGATTGAAATTTGACGTAAGTCTAAGGGCGCACTTGATTTGTCTACACCTTACTTCACCCGGTGTAGACGATTTACACCTTATAATCAAGTGAAATTGTATTGTAGCAAAATCAATATGGACGTAAAAATTTCAACCAGCTGAGGGAATCCTATTTGCAGAAGATTTTTTAGATAAAATATTTGTTGCGATTGTGAACTTTTTATTCAAATCCATTTAAAAACAAAACATTTCATGAAAAGGCAAAGACTTTTTCTTTTAAAACATTCATAGCCACCCATAATAACCCCTATAACTAAATATCTAGCCATATTCCAAGATTTTTCGAGGTGACGTAAGTCAGCCTCGATAGCTGCTGTATAGCTTAATGGCGGACCCCTGTGATCACTACCATTTGCATTTTCTTATTGATCTTAGTTCTTTGGGACAGATCAGTAATCTTGTTGTTTAAATATGATACCTTAGAAGGCAAAGATCAAATCAGAGATAGGTTGCTAATATGTAAACAATAGCACTTGCAAGATTAATTGGAAATATTAAAACGTTAATTTTTATCAGTTCTCTAAGAAATATAGTCCCCTGATTATACATGTATTAAAATCAGAATTTCAATCACAAAACAAGATCTACAATGTATTCAATTTAATTTCCAAGCAGAGAGTAGTGTTTTTATGGATTATAAATACTAAATACAAGTTCCTGAGTGGGAATAAGATATGAAGTATCCCTACGCTCTGAACTATTTTAGCGAGGGTAAAATGTGAACAACTGGCTGCAGCAGGGATCGTGACCTACATGTATGTGTATTGAACGTCGATCGCAGGCAAGGGAGAGAACAGAACAGTATACACTGAAACAAAACAGAAGGAAGCGTTCTGCTTGAATTGAAACATGCAATTAAATAAATTTGGGGTTAACATAGAGGCGTCTGAGGCGCAATAGTCCCTATTGAGCTCCAAAATTCACCGTAAATTATTACAAAAGAGAAGTTGTTTTCGCACTTCACCGTAAATTATCACAAAAGCGAAGTTATTTTCACCCTTCTGTGTTTGTAATTTATTAAAAAAAATATGTTTAGAACGTAAAAATATCGTCCCGATCTTATAAATCTGTTTGGTGCTATCACTGTTGAAAAAGGAGAATAACAGCGGGGCACCTGTACCTATTTCGCTGCATGCTAATGAGTAATGACCACTTCATCGAATACTCGGTCGGAACTCCTCTAGAATTTAGGATTCCGCATATGAAAAATTTATATACAAAAAAAGTTATACACAACAAGACGCAACGTTAACACAACTAAACATCTATCGATTTCATACCGAAGGTAGATCATTTCTAATATTAACATGATTGAACCATGCTGTAAATAGAGACATGCATGTAAAATTTAGAGCTATTAATCTAGATTACATAATAATTTGTATTTGTAATAAAGTTATTATTATGTGGTTCCTGTTATTCATAATTTTAAAGATATATATGCCGTATTAGTGTTTTATTTTAAAAGAAATAAATATATGTGGTGTCTCATCAAGTTATATAAGTTATGTTATATGTATGTTTACTCGCTTGGCAACATATAATAATGCAAACAATTCTCTTGACAAATGACTTCGACTTCAAGCACGTTTTACTTCATTTTATTATCGGAACTCTCTAGTCTCAAAATTATACAACTCAAATATGCACGGTCAAATATCCGGATTGCTATGCAATGCCATGGTCAATAATACAACATCCCCCCACAAAAATAAAATTGTTCAATTTTATAAGAACCATGAGATTGACAAAGCAGTCCGGGTATAACATACATATACAATGACCATAATGTATGTCCATATATCACAAAGCATATGTAAGTATTGTAGAATATGATAAATGATACAGTCACACACACCAAAGGTACACAAGATTCATGATCCTACAAGCTGAATTCAAGACTATTCTAGTAAAGTGATAACTCAGTCAAAACCAATATGACTTCAATGACATGAACAATACCTCTTTCAAGCATCAACCTATGCAAACAAAAGTCATCGATATGGTGTGAAACTCATACAACATAACTGAGCCCAAGTGACTAAAGTATACATTTACAGAATGTATATCATTATACAACTTACAAGTAATATTATGCCATTTCAGTGATAAATCCACAATAAAGCAGACCTCAAACAAAGTGGTCACATGTAAATGTATGCAAAAATATAAATATTATTGAAAATGTAAAAAAAAATACATGAAAATAGGTATCTCCTGTAAAAAAAATTTGCAATAAAAAAGAAATTAATATCATCATCAAATAATATGCAACACATGTTATTAATTAATATGTTGACATCAACTGACCAATTTCAGGTGAATTACCATGTCATACTACAATTCATTACATTCTCAAGACAAATGTAGTACATGTACAGTAATGCATCCACAGCAATTTCAAATACCAGTATATGAAAGAAACACAACTCAATTGTAGTATACAAAAATTACTTTAACATTGGGGGAGGTTTTTGTTTGATTAATTCTTGTGTCTTAGTGTTCAAAGCATCCCAAGGTAACCACATAGAATTCTGAGCTGGTTCCCCAGAGAAATGCACTAGGAACTCCTTGGAATTACCCGATCCTCTTTGTCCTAGCACTCGCTTAACCTTGTAAAGTGTTCCAGTGTCCGACATTGAACTAACTTCAACTGAAAGAGGATCTCGATGGTCAGAGTCTCTATAGCGAAGAGGCTTCTTACACATGCGGCGAGGTCGCACTTGTTCGGGTAACACAGGTACCTTACGTTCACGCTTCCCTGAACCATCTTTATGTGTAGAGTTCATGTCCAGGATTCCTCCCTGAGAATTCTGGGTCAAAGGGTCATCACCTGGGGTATGTACCATGGGATTCTGGAGATCTGGTGTTTGGTTGGAATCCGGTTTGGTATGAGTGTCTGTCTGTGTCTGTTGATCAGTACAAGCAGGCGAGACTGTCGTGCGAGTTATAACCGGGCCAAGTAGATAGGGTTGTGGTGATGGTGCACGAACGTAAGCCATCTTTAATCTGTTCACATGAATGGGTTCACTAAAAACTTTCCCAGTGTTCTGATCTACTAGTAATACACGAGAGTCCGAGAAAACTTGATGCACTATATGAGGTCCAGAGAACTTGGCTTGAAGCTTCTGTGCAGGGCCTACTGCAGGAATAGACAGGTAAACATAATCCCCTTTCACGAGGTGTAAAGGATGCGAGTTTTGGTTTGCTCTGGTAACCATAGTATCCTTATTAGCCTCAATGTTGTTCCGTACTTCTGTGCGGATTGTATGTAGTTTGTCAAGAAAAGCATCCATGTACTCCTGACTCCCCTTCGGTAAAGTATGAAGGTCAGAATTAAGGGTCACTGGTGACAGGGGAAACCGTGGTCTGTATCCAAGCACTATCTCAAATGGGGAATATCCTAGAGTAGAATTTATGCTCTGATTAATGGCAAACACAATGGATGAGAGCTTCTCGTCCCAGTTTCGTCTCTGTTTGTCCATATATGGAGTAAGTCGTTCCTCTAGTGTTCTGTGCATTCTTTCACATGCACCGAGACAGTGGTGTGCAAAACTAGGCGTAAATTGTTGGGATATGCCTAGCATTCTACAAACTTCTGTTGTTACCTGTGCGGTAAATTCAGTCCCTTGATCACTGAGTATGGTGTCGCATCCACCAAATGTAGTAAACAGCTGATACAAGGCAGATGACACAGTAATAGCGTCCTTAGCTGGGATGGGTACAGCAAACAAAAATTTGCTGAACATACAAGTAGCAGTAAATATGTATGTATTTCCCTTATAAGACACAGGTAGTGGTCCTTGTAGATCTATTTGCCACACATCAAAGGGTTTACCTGGAGTAGGAAAGGACACTATATTTGCCTTTGTCTTTGCTTGGGTCATTTTCCGACTTTGGCAAATATTGCAAGATTTCACAAAATCACTTATGATGGATGACATCTTGGAAAAATAATAATGTTCTTTTATGCGATCTAGGGTGTCATTAATGCCACCATGAGCTCCCATAGGTGAATCGTGGTACAATTCTAGAACTGTTTTGATAAGAGCCTGTGGGACGACAAGTTGAAAGTTGTTAAGGCCCTTGGTACGCTTAGCTTTGGCTATACGCGAGTGAAATAAAACACCATCAGTCACTAGATAATCCGGGGCTTCTAGAATAATTTTTCGAGCAGCTTTCTGTGAAAGTGGTAGTTTGTCTTGCTGCAAATAATCTAGAATAAGTCTCAAATCAGGATCTGATTTCTGTAACATGGCAATGCTGGACAGAGAAAGGTCTGTTTTGGTAAGTAGCTCCAGTGCACTATCCTGAACAGGTTTGTCAGGTATTCTGTCCGAGGTCTCATTCTCAATTACGGTATCAGCATTGTATCTGTCTGTCACACTATCGTCAAGTACAGTATCAGAGTTAACAAGGTCGTGATATCCATGGTTACTATCACTTATAGCATCGGTATTCCTTGATTCCTGAATCACAGTGTCAGAATCAATATCACTAGCACTAATTTTGTGAACATGAGTAGAAGTGTCAGTAGCACTAAAATTATCATGAAGCACAGTGTCAGTATGATGGTCAGTATAAGTGTCATTTTCACTTGTTTTATCATAAAGCACAGTGTCAATGTGATGGTCATTCGCACTATTAGGATGATCAATAGTACAAGTATCACTATCACCAAGTTTGTTGTCACAGATCAAAGGTGCACAAATATTTGAGTGTCCATTAGTTTCACTTACAACAGTGTCAATATCACTTTTGTTGGTATTGTGAGTAACAGTGTCACTATCACATGCACTCATTACATGGTCAACTTTGTCTGGTTTTTCCAATGGTGATTTAGGAAATGGCTTTCCATTGGGATATTTCCTCCATGGTAGGAAATCCAGAGATTTCTTAGGTGGTTTTGGAAATATTTTTGCAGTTGGCTCATCGGTATCTGCATCATATCCATTGTCTTGATGAGGTTTTGTGTCCAGTCTGAGATGATTAAGCTCCTTGTGACCAGTGTTGATCAGATGCGGAGTCAGGGGTTTCCCACACGGAAAATGAATTTGTCCAGTTTCCTCTTTAATGTAGGGAAAGAAGAGATCTTCCTGATCTGGACTGTCAAAACTGGCGTCACTGTTATCTGGTAAGTCACGAGATAATGAATCAGGTACACACATTTCCTTCGCTGGCTTGTAAACAATATCAAAATTAAACTCCTGTAGAATGGCTAACCAGCGCTCATAAATGGCACCCTTGAGTTTCTTCTGGTACAGGGGTTTCAGAGCTTGATGGTCACATTCCACTATGAAATGGGTTCCTCTGATGTATGACGCACATTCCAAAACAGCGTATGTCATTCCCAAGAGTTCCAACTTTGTTGGTCCATAAGAACGCTGCCATTTGGACAGTCCTTTGGAACCATAACGTACGACATGTGGAGTTTCCAAGTTATCCTCTCCTGGATGATTTTGGTACAGCATGAACCCAATGCCCCGACTTGATGTATCCACAGCAATGCGAAACTGCAGATCAAAACGAGGGTATGCAAGTATTGGTGAGTTCGAAAGTTGCTTCTTTAGTTCTTGAAACGATACCTCATGCTGTTTGGTCCACCGGAAATGCACACCTTTCTTGAGAAGGAAGAAAAGTGGATCAGCAATAGAGGAAAAATTTGGAATATACTTCCGAAACCAGCCCACCATGCCCAAGAAACGTCGAAGTGATGACACAGATGATGGTGCTGGGTATTTCTGTATGGCATCTACCCTATCTGGGGGAGGGGACAGACCATCTTTGGAGATCACATGTCCAAGGAAAAGACACTTCCTTTGTGCAAATGTGCACTTGCTGGGATTAAGTTTAAGGCCAGCCTGTCGGAATCGGTCAAACAGCTCTGTAAGGTCCTTTAAATGTGATTCAAAGGTATCAGAACATATAATCACATCGTCAAGATAACATAATGCTGAACGAAAGGTAAGTCCATGTAAAACTTTGTCCATCAAGAGCTGAAATGAGTTTGGCGCTGTGCTGAGTCCCATTGGTAAGCGAAGGAATTTATAGGTGCCAAAACAGGTGTTAAATGCTGTATACTTGGAAGATTCTGGAGCTATGCCCATCTGAAAGAATCCAGAGCTCAAGTCAATAGATGATATGAAGTTTGGTATACGATGGGTGAAAGATTCCGCCAACTCCTGTAAGTCAGGTATAGTATATCTAAAATGTTCAGACTGGGAGTTTAAATAACGGAAGTCACAGCAGAAACGATACATAGACAGACTTGACTCTTTGGAACCAGGGTGAACACCCGCTTTTGGTTTCTTACGTTTGCTTACGAGCACAATAGGGCTAGTGATGGGAACATTTTCATCAGCTTCTACAGGTGCAATGATACCTTGATGTAAGAGCTCCTGTAAGTGATGACGTAACACTTCCTTCTTGTCTGGGTTTAACCGATATGGACGCTGATGTTTAGGTTTAGAGTCTGGTTTAAGATGGATATGGTGTTGGACCAGTGTGGTGAACCCTAAACTTGGATTTTCTTTTGTAACAAACAAATTTTTATGTTCATAAAGTGTTTGTGACAATTGAGATATCTGAGAATCAGACAAATGTGAACACTGTTTGTCTAAATCAAAATTTGACATAAATGTCTGAACTGCATTAGACTTGATATCTACATTGTTACATTGGTCATAAGCTTGTCTACTACCCTGTAATGAAATAACATGACATGAGTCATCTAACGGTGACAGTTTGGCTAAAAGGTCTCCTTTCTTCAACAGAATACGAGAAGTAGTAGTATTACAAACTTTCAAACAAAGTACATGATTATATGACACAGTAACAATTGCTCTAGCGACCAACAATCCTAATTTCAATGCTTTGTTTGATGTCATACAAATACCTTGAGTACCAACAAAAACAGATCTAGGTACTCGAACTTGTACAATACTCTCTTTGTTAGGAGGTAATTCAACATAAGCACCACACTTCAAATTACAGTTTTTAAATTGCACAGAACAATTTCCAAAATTCAACACTATCTTATGCGATTTTAAATATTCTGTACCTAAAATCAAAGGATGTGAGGTATGTCTAAGTACATAAACAAGAACTGAATGCTTCCCAGAGGGAACTCTAAGTTTCACACATGAAGTACCCACTATGTCAACTCTCTGACCACTAGCAACAACAATCTCATTATCCGTACAACAGGTAAGTAATGGGGTACAAGATTTCTTTGGCAGTGAACTAAACAATGCATATGACATAATATTGATTGTACTACCGCTGTCTAACAAAGCAGAGATTTTTACATGTTTCACAGACACTGGCATGTACAAAAGCTTTGAAACATCATGTATAACATCTAAACATTCATCATTGACAATATCAGTACTGTCTGTATCAGTACAAGTTGATAAATTATTGTGAACATCATTGTGAATACAATTTGCCATTCCTAAAACACTGTCACTATCAGAGGAAATAAAGTCACATGCACACGGCTTGTAAGACTCGCGCATATTGTCTGCAGATACACTACTGTCAATATCAGTTACATGTGCACTGCAGCGTGAGCGTGAGGAACTGTCACTATCAGTTGAAATAAAGTCACATGTACACGGCTTGTCATGGTATTCACACGCGTTCACAGCTGGTATACGACTGCGACTAGGGGATCGACTCCGGTGACGCTTTAATTGCCCTTCTTGGTTCGCCCGCGTCCGGTGGCGCCCGAGCCTCTCTGGTTTTCCGGTTGCGAACGAGGGAACAAGGCACAGTCTGTCGCAATGTGTCCATACTGTTGGCACAGTTGGCATTGTGCTTCCGGATTACTGGGTGTCGCCCCCGTCCACTGACATTCACTTCGGCGGTGTCCTGGACCATGGCAGGTATAACAGATGATCCTGTTCCCCTCAGTGCGTTGCTGCCTAGTCTGTGGACGAGGAGGTTGGGGTGGCTGTTTCAACATTTCTGTCAAGGATGTCATCTTTACCGTGAGATCATTAATTTGGTCCTGTAAAGATGAGCTGGGTTGAGTTGCTAAAATTGCATTGCATCTACTCACAGCGCTACCATATCCCACTGACTCCCCTACCCGTGCACTCTGCAGTGCTTCGTCAATGTCGGTAGGTCTCCCTGCCCGAACAAAAAATTGTAGCTGTGTCGGAAGCCCGTCAATGAATTTCGTCATCAAATCAAGCGGTGACTTCTTGAGTTTTTTTCCTAGTTTGAGTATGTGGAAATAAAACTCCTCAACAGTAGTTTTCAGTTTGAGGCTGTTAAATGCCTCAGTGTCCGCTATGAGAGATCCATTCATATGGAGAGTGAAGGACACATACTTAAGTTTAAATTCGGCTTCAATCCGGTGCCAGGATGATTTTGTCATGACTGGTAACGTATCGAACCACAAAAAGGCTGGTCCTGCTAAATATAGAGAAAAAGCAGAAACTTTGGGATGATCCTGTGTGATTCCTTGTAAAGTCATGATGGCTTTGAAGTCCGATAAAAACTTCTCTCCATCCTCATGGGCAAACCCACTAAACTTTGTAAGGGTAATGGGAATGATTGGTGCCGAATGGAGTACAGGTGCCCTTGGCGGTTCTACGTATGGGGTAGATTGATGTGGGGGACAGTCATATGTTAGGTGCAATGGTTCCTCCCTAAACATGTGTGACTTTGGTGCAGGTGTATTACACAAATCGTCTAGGGATGGTAGAACTCGACTAATTTCAGGAGGATTAGTATCGTCTTGATAGGTAGCCATTGTACAGTGGTAAAGAGTCAAGTATTATATGTGCATGACGATCAATTCCGATGATACACACCTCGACTGAAAATGGCGGCAAAATGTCAGTCGCGCCTTCCCCCGTGATTTTCTCACTTTCTGTCACACACTCACAAAATGTCTAATCAGATGTTAACTCACAATCTTCTTCTTTAAATTCTCCACCATGTTATACGTATGTTTACTCGCTTGGCAACATATAATAATGCAAACAATTCTCTTGACAAATGACTTCGACTTCAAGCACGTTTTACTTCATTTTATTATCGGAACTCTCTAGTCTCAGAATTATACAACTCAAATATGCACGGTCAAATATCCGGATTGCTATGCAATGCCATGGTCAATAATACAACAGTTATATACTTTCTGCAAATAAGACAATTCCACTCCATCACTTTTAAAAGTTATGAAATATTATTTGGTAAAAATTATTTTCTCTCCGAATCGGATAATAAACCGCCTCTTATTGAAATATTCATGATCACGTGGTCTCGCATGCTCACATCAAACAATGGTCCAATCTCGTGAATGAACCGAAAGCATGATGGTCTACTACGTTTTTACTACAAACACGGGAGTTAGGGATTGTCAATACGTGAGCACACCTCAGTGTTGGTTGCTTTTTGTACCGAGGAATAACCACGTGCAATTGTCTTTTCACTAGCAGTACAGCACGGGGAAACTCTAAACAAACGGACCTGTACAATGGAGTGGGGAAAACTTTAATTTTTATCATTGTTAATATTTTGTATGCAAATAATCTTATGAACATGGGATTAGTAGATAATGATGTACATAATGCATTAAGCGTGTAAATGCTTGGGAAAATGCATCAAGTCTTTCCGAGAGCGATTTTAAAAAACTAGCTTTTTCGAAAAACACATGTAGTATTTTATGTAGTAACCCATGAATGCATTTAATGCAACTCATTGAGCTGATTGGTCGATTTGTCAGTTATATTGGTTTCTCACTGAACAGACGTCACAAAAAAAATTCCTTGACCTGGTGATTCTCGCGATGCTTTTCCCGCGCACATGCGCAGATCCAGGATAAACGTCAGCCCTTTATAAATATGCATGAGAATATCGTGTTCTTTTCCCGACCGGTACTTTATTAATACCGAATAATATTTCGTCGAATTTGCAAGAATGCTTCATTTTTGATAGCTTATCATACATCAGAAATTTTTGTTCGGTTTCAGCTGTGCAAAAATACTGTTTAACACGGCATACATATCTTTAAGAATTCACAAAAAATAAAGTAATTATAAGGAATTTGAAAATGAACTTTGAAGAGGATGTAAAAACTTTAGATTGATAATAGCGAATAATTTGTTTTCAAACTGTAGACATTTATATGCCTTGTAACTGGAAAATTTGAAATAATATATTTTTAGCTCTACTGGTCAGAGACTAGAAGAGCTTATGCGATAGTAATGCGTCCGTCCGTCTGTCTGTCTGTCTGTAAACAATTTTTCAAAATGCTACTCCTCCTAAAGTTTTGGTCTGATTTCAATATAATTCAATTTTGTTGGTATTCTTGCCTCTGATTGGTTAATATCCAAAAAGGAACACAGAATAAAACATGATAACCTGGTTTGGTATGGGGACACCCCCCCCCTAACAACCAGCTGCCGGAACTACTTTTTTGGTTAATATCTACTGGAAAGTGTTTATTTAAAGAAAATCAAATAAAAAATTAAAATCCTACAAAAAATAAAATGTTTTTCTTTTAATTTGTTTATAATTTTAATTAAATTTAATACATATTTATAATAAACATGGGAGTATTTTTGGGAAGTGATTATTCTTAACGTCTGCTAATGTAAACAAAGAAAATGGATGCAGATTTTAACTTGGGATACAATTTTGACCAACACCTGTGTAATCCAAATGACCCTCCACCAGAAAATGATTTAGAAATTCTTGAATCCCTGTTTATTGAGGAAATGCAAGTGGAGGAGGTAACTGAGGTTGTTTTGCAAGATGCATTTGCATCAGTGTCCACCCAGGATGCAGAAAAAGAATTGCAGAGTGCATTGGCAAAAGAAAAATCCGAAAATTTCTGTGTACCACAACTTCCAGAAAAAAAGAGGTTCAAAACTGTTTCTGACAGCGAACTTCAGGAATTGATGGAGAAGAGACATTCCTTATCAACTTTAAAAGCTACTAAGTGGGGAGTGAGGACTTTTCAAGGTAGAATATAGGCCTAATATTGTTGAATTAATTGTGTAAAAATATTTTTAAAAAATCAATGAAAATTCACACAAAATTAAAAAAAAAAAATCTAAAAATTTAATAATAAAAAAAAATCAACAAACAGTAAATATGGTAGACCCTAATCAGGAATTGCACCTGAATACCTCATACATAAGTATGAGTGCTTTACTAATTAAGCTATTAGGGTATTAAAAACAGATAATCATTACTGATTGTTGATTTTCATTCCCTTAATTTTTTTTCCCCTAAACCACTTTTTTTAACAGAATGGTCTCTGGAAACCTATGGGGTAATGACAGATTTAGAAAAAAGAAATCCAGAGGAACTAGCATTAAAACTTGGCAAGTTTTATGCTGAATCAATCCAAAACCCGACACTAAACGCTCTGAAAAAATGAAGGAACAAGCTACAGAGTACCACAAAAATTCTTTCAGTTCTATCCGATCTGCCCTTAATAGACACATTCAAAACATTGGGAGGGATTTCGATATTGTGCGTGATCGCCAATTTAAAATCTGCAATAGCATTTTAGATGGTAAATTGAAAAAAAAATGTTCAAGAGTGTTTGGCTCGTCCTACAAAGCATAAAGAAATTATTCCTAAAGCTGACCTAGAAAAAAATTCAACATACCTGTATGAATCTTTTAATCCTGTGTCTTTGCGATTCAGAATATGGTTCATTTTGTCCATGCAGTTTGTTAGCCGTGGCCTTGAATTCCATGAACAGTTGAAAATAAATTCACTCCTCTTCTCCACTGATGAAAATGGCTGTGAATACGTAACTCTTTCTCACGCGACAAAAGAGAATCAAAGTACTCAGAAGTACAGAGAGCCGGGCTCATTTACAGAGTAGAATGGATTTCTTACATGAATCACGTTTATATTCTGATGAAAAAATTATTTTAAAACTTTCAATATAAATGATAAGACACTGACAGTGAGTTTTTAGCTCTACTGGTCAGAGACCAGAAGAGCTCATGCGATAGTAATGCGTCCGTCGTCCGTCCGTCTGTCTGTCTGTCTGTAAACAATTTTTCAAAATGCTACTCCTCCTACAGTTTTGGTCTGATTTCAATATATCTTGGCACACAAGTAGACTACACTAAGAAGCATAATTCTCTATAACGGTTTTTGATTTCGATGAACGGTGTTGCTGTTGTTACTAAAAATAGAAATTTCTGTGAAATTCTTTCAAAATGCTACTCCTCCTACAGTTTTGGTCTGATTTCAATATAACTTGGCACACAAGTAGACTACACTAAGATACATAATTCTGTGTATCGGTTTTTGATTTTGATGAACGGTGTTGCTGTTGTTACTAAAAATAGAAATTTCTGTGAAATTCTTTCAAAATGCTACTCCTCCTACAGTTTTGGTCTGATTTCAATATAACTTGGCACACAAGTAGACTACACTAAGATACATGATTCTGTATATCGGTTTTTGATTTCAATGAACGGTGTTGCCGTGGTTACTAAAAATAGAAATTTCTGTGAAATTCTTTCAAAATGCTACTCCTCCTACAGTTTTGGTCTGATTTCAATATAACTTGGCACACAAGTAGACTACACTAAGATACATGATTCTGTGTATTGGTTTTTGATTTCAATGAACGGTGTTTCCGTGGTAACTAAAAACAAAAATTTCTGTTAAAAACTCTCAAAATGCTACTCCTCCTACAGTTTTGGTCTGATTTCAATATAACTTGGCATACAAGTAGACTACACTAAGATACACAATTCTGTGTATCGGTTTTTGATTTCGATGAACGGTGTTTCCGTGGTAACTAAAAACAAAAATTTCTGTTAAAAACTCTCAAAATGCTACTCCAAATACAGTTTAAGTCTGATTATAATATAATGTGGCATGTAAGTAGACTACACTAAGAACATAAAGAGACTTAATCAAGGCTCATTATTCTTTTTATTGCTGTGGTAAAGTTTCAATTCCCAACTGCTTAAGAACTTTTCTTTTCCTTTGCTATAAGAACAAACCAGTAGAGCTTCAGTCTCGACAGAGACTTCTGGTTCAATTCTATTACCACAGTCCGAGTTTGTCAGAATCAGAATTAATCTGGTACCGCAGCTGAATGTAAACAAACAGGCCAGTCTGGTTCCCTCTCCTGCTTTACCTCGCATGTGTAGAGAACTAGGGCAACACTGATTATCAAAAATCCTTACGCTAATGAACTATGTTCTTTGACTTATGAAGTTTTCAAAGTCATTACTACTAATGTTTATTTTATATAGATAAAACTTTTATTTTTGTTGCTTTATTTAGCGTTTGTATTATCTCAAAAGCGGTTGAGAGTAAGAACTATATTTTTGCATGTAACTTTAAAATGGCGACTATGGGGTCAACATCCTGCCATGAACAGGATCACATAAGCCGGCAATTGCTCTTTGAGCAATAAGCCCGGCTAAAAACTGGCAGGATGGCATCGATGCAAATGAAAATTCAAAAGAAATAAGAATGTATTCAATTCCTTCCGCAGATGATAAATGCCCCGTCAAATCTCTCAAGCTCTTCATGTCCTAAATTCAGTCTGACGCCACCAGTTTATTTAATCGATGTTCAAAATCTGCACTCAAAGATCCTAACAATGAAGATATTTGGTACTCAAACATCCCTCTGAAACACTATCAATTCACACGTTTCATGCCCGAAATTGCAAAGAATGCTCACTGTAGTAAATCTTACACTGCTCACTGTCTCCGAGCCACCGCCATACAGGGTATGAGCGACGCTGGATTTGAAATCCGCCATATCATGCATATGAGTGGGCACAAGAACGAGGCATCTGTCCGGAGCTACAGCCGCGACTGTTCTACAACACAAAAAAAGTCCATGAGCGATGATCTTTGCAGTATAATGAATCCCGCACTAAAAGTCCACAATGCTGAACTGAATCGTGTAGACTTACCGTTCGCAGCTGGGAATTTAAATGTGCCAAATTCATCCGGTCATTCTGAGCATCTTCCTTCTCGCATTCAACCATCTGTCGATCTGCAAATTGAACCTTCAGTATCCATGCAAACATCCCATTTCCAGTCCTTGGGTTTCATGGCCAACTCTACCTTCAATAACTGTTCCTTTCACTTCAAATAGGACTGCCTCGTCCATGGCCTTCCACGTGTAAACAACAATTTGGCTGTTGGAATCAGTTTTTTGATCCCCTCACTTACCTTGAATACTACGATGACGTTGTATTATTGTTGAATCGTTTCTAGATGCCCCACTTATCAAGACTTAATCAAGGATCATTATTCTTTTTATTGCTGTGGTAAAGTTTCAATTCCCAACTGCTTAAGAACTTTTCTCTTCCTTTGCTATAAGTACAAACCAGTAGAGCTTCAGTCTCGACAGAGACTTCTGGTTTAACTATACCTTATGCTAAGTATTTTAATTTGATAGTTACATGTATATTTTAAATCTTAAGCTAATAATATAGATTTTGATTTGATGGGCGAATTCAATCACTAAAGTAAAATCACTAATCCCCTAATCTACTATTTGGGAAGTCAAATTTAAAAATGCAGAATTTATACCTTTCTTTAAAATGTCAAACTGGGCCTTCTCTTGGCAAAAAAATACTAGAGAGAGGGTTTTTGATTGTATTAAATGCTATCTGCATCAATGATAAATGTTGTTTCCTTGCTCCGGGGCACTTTTGATCTAATTTCACTTTTACTTATAAAGAATTACTTGTACATATATTTGTAGAAAAGTGAGACTGAGAGCAAGAGTGAGCTCATCTAAATTTTATAGCCCCAGAGCCTTCATGCTGCAATTTCAAAAATATATGACACGTACATTATTTCCTTTTTCATACTAAGTTCATGAAAAGTTTAACTAAGGGGGATTCTTTAATACGTTAGCATATTGTAGAGAACCCTGGTGACAGAGTTAGGATACATTGGACAAAATGATACTGGCAGGATACTTATTCTATTTAGTAACCCCAGAGTCTCTGCACTTTTTTTGTTAAACTCAGGTGACATATTGCTATCCGTTTTCGTATGGGTAAAGGGGAACAAAAATTGTGAATTTCATGATCCCTGCCCCCCAGGGGCCTGAAAAACCACTAAAATTAATGCAATCTTTAAAAATCCATTAGTCCTCTACCAAAATTGTGAAATTCATGGCCCTGGGGTTTCTAGTGCTAGGGCGGGGCTAAATAAGTAGGTAGTGAAAATGCATTATTTCTTTGAAAATCTTCTTCTCTGCTCCTGGGTATTAAATAAACTAACTAAGTACATAGTTATGATGAGCAAGAGTGCCTCTACCAAAATTGTGAATTTTATGGCCCCAGGGTCAGGGGTTCTGGTGTTAGGGTGGGGCTCTATTGATTATATAGTGAAATACAGGAATTCTTTGAAAATCTTCTTCTCTGCTCCTGGGTATTAAATAAACTAACTAAGTGCCTAGTTATGGTGAGCAAGAGTGCCTCTACCAAAATTATAATTTTATGGCCCCAGGATTAGGGGTTCGGGTATTAGGGGGGGGGGGGGCTCTATTGATTATATAGTGAAAGTACATGAATTCTTTGAAAATCTTCTTCTCTGCTCCTGGGTATTAAATAAACTAACTAAGTTAGTTATGATGAGCAAGAGTGCCTCTACCAAAATTGTGAATTTTATGGCCCCAGGGTCATATGGCGGGGCTCTATAGATTATGTAGTTAAAATACATGAATTCTTTGAAAATCTTATTAAATAAACTAACTAAGTTAGTTATGATGAACAAGAGTGCCTCAACCAAAATTGTTTTTATGGCCCCAGAGTCAGGGGTTCTGGTGTTAGGGTGGGGCTCTATTGATTATATAGTGAAAATACAGGAATTTTGAAAATCTTCTTCATTGCTCCTGGGTATTAAATAAACTAACTAAGTGCATAGTTATGATGAGCAAGAGTGCCTCTAGCAAAATTATGAATTTTATGGCCCCAGGGTTTTTGGTGTTAGGGCGGGGCTCTATAGATTATATAGTGAAAATTCATTTAATCTTTAAAAATTTTCTTCTCTGCTCTAGGGTATTAAGCAGATGAACTACCTACATAGTTATGATCTACAAGGGCCCTAATCTTCCAGAATTGGGAATTTCAAGGCCCCAGGGTCAGGGGTACCATAGAGGAAGGGGAGGGGGGCTGTACTTATGTAGCAAAAATGAATGGTTTGAAATCTGCTTTGGTATTAATCAAATATCAAGGCCTAAGGGTCAGGGGTTCATGTGTGGTAGGGGCACTACTGATTATTGCTGAATATAACTGATTAGTTGAAATGCATTTTTGTTCCCCTACCTTGTGTATGGGTATTAAGTAAACAAACTAAGCAACTGCTAAGTGTATTGTTATGATGAATTAAATTTAATCACTGGAAAGTTGTTGCATAATGCTCAGGTTACCTATAAGGCCCATGGGCCTCTTGTTTTGTTAATATCATTAAATATAATGTTCATCGTTATTACTGTGTAATTCTGAAGTTAAACGAGACTTACCTGGACGGTGAAGTTTGACTGGAATTTCTTCGACCAATCGGGGGTGCAGAGGGATCAAATGAGATGATAAGCTTACCACGTGATTCATACTTTTAGAATTATATTTGGATTTATCAATTTATACTTTACGGGTGGGTGTATACTGCAAGTATACGGGAGGGCATTTGATCCCTCTGCACCCCCAATTGGTCGAAGAAATTCCAGTCAAACTTCACCTTCCAGGTAAGTCTCGTTTAACTTCAGAATTTCTTCTCCCAGTGGGGTGCTTCAGTCTCAAATGAGACTTTAGAGTTGATAAATCCAATTTTTTTCAGTTTTCTATAAGTATTAATATAAAGTTAAACTTGCATCCGTGTTAAAGCCTACTTTGGCTGTGTATCACGTATAAATAATCGTAATTCATAATGTCTATGATTTAGTTATATCATAAAGATCCTCTTGCCTTTCAGTAATAATCAATATAAAGCAGAAGTCAAATTTGTTTCAAATCTATTAAAAAGAAATAAACACTGGCATACATGACATATATGTGACATTCAAACTTGATCATATTTGGAAAGCATTCTCTGACTAAAATTGTCATCAACAATGATAGGTTTGTTATAATATTTTCTAAAAACACAGTCACTTTTCCATCCAACAGTCTTCAAGATGGTAGACATTGGAAGTTTGCTTGCAAGCGCTGCGCTGCTGGACGCCGCCCTAGTACTATGGGGTTTGAATATGTTAATGTCAATTCCAGCCGCACACATAACGGATTTCATCCATCTGCCGACAGTGTCCCTGGACACCCCGCGATGGGGTTTCTGCGTTGTAATGAATAAGTTTGTAACACAATTTCTCAGGTTACTCTTTCTTAGAAGATAGTGTTTCATAACACGAACAACACATAAACTTTCATCACGAGGATAGCTTGAAAAATTGAGTTCGCCCACATGTGACTTAGGATTTGATGTTTTCAATAGATCACCTATAACAATTTTCAAAAATTTGTCATCGACATGTACATTTCTTATATCTATTAAATGCAACGTTTGACCCCTTTTCCTGACAATAACGCAAGTAACATTAATAATTTGTGAGATACATGTAACAAGGTCAAATCCTTCAAAGGTTCTGGAGATTTCAAATAATCCAACACAATATCTACATTCCATGTAACACTATATTTAGGTAAAGCAGGTTTCATTATAAAAACACCTCTCAAAAATCTACAAACTAAATGATGTGAGCCAATATTTACAGAGTTTGTTAATTGTAAAACCTTGTTTCCGTAAAGTTGAAAATGCAGGTTTCATTAATTTGGTAAATATTCTGGGCGCTGACGCTAATCCCATTGCCAAACATGTATACTGATATTTTTGTCCGTTCCACAAAAATCGTAAATATTTTCTGTCATTAGCATTGATCTTACAGGAATAATATGCATCTTGTAGATCTATTGAGGCCATGAAACAATCTTTGGTCACTAAATTTATTGCGGCTTTTAATGTCTCCATTTTGAAATGATGGTATTCTACGCAATGAATCAGATTTTTAAGATTGAGAATTACTCGATATTTCCCATTTTTCTTTGGTCTGATAAAGATATTTGATAAGAATTCATTTTCATCCGAATCTATCACTTCTTCGATAATTTTCTTATGCAATAATTGTTTGATTTCTAGATCTACCAAAATCATTTCTTCATTGTTAAATTGAATTGGTTTTGGTGAACACATTTGATAGGGAAATTCATCAAATTCTATGGAATACCCTCGAACAGTTGATAGTACTGTAGCATCAGAAGTTATTTCTGTCCAAGCTTCAATACACTGGGATATTTTCCCTGCTTGGAAATTATCATTTGTGTTCATGAAATTCATATCAAATTTACTCACTTCTTTTGTAGTTTTCATTTCCGCTGTTTGTATCGAGTGCTCGGGGCCTACTTCCGGAAATGAGGAGTGGATCTGTGGCCTAAAAAATGGGACTGTTTTCCCGATCCTCCGTACTGAGTGTAATTTGATTTGTAACCATGGCCAAAAGGTTTCCTGTTATAAGGTTTTTCTATCCTTAGGAAACGTTCCGGATATCTTCGACCCTACTTTATTGCCTTTAACAATATCTTCAACAACTTTCCCAAGGTCGTCTCCGAACAAGTTGTCAGTCACCGGATGGTCATTGGAGCACAAAGCCTTAAACTCCTCGTTTTTGTCCGGCTGAACCATCAGCTCGACTATGAAAGGTCGCAATATACAAAAATCATTAATTTGAGGCTATCCATCGCTAGTTTCGTAACCTCGCCAATCGGAGCTGTTTCACCCCCCTTCTTTTTTGACTTAAGAAGTATATCCAGCTGTTGGAGTTGTGGCACAATAGCTTTGCACACAAGTGCCTGGGTTTTTTGAAGTCGGACATCCTGTGTTCTGACTTTCCTGTTAAGATGTGCCCAGATTTCGCTGTTCACTTTAGGTGTGATCAGATTTGCGACATTTTTCGGTCTGCTATACTTTTCACCGATCTCCTTTATTTTGTCATTGTTTAATTTTGTCCGCATGCCTTCATTGGCGACTTTTGCCAATTTCTCATAAATTGGTTCGCTGCATTTGTCATCAGAACCAAAACATTCTGCCAGCTCTTCTAACAGATCGTCTGGATCACTTTCTTTTTCTTCCGTCACTTCAGATAGAAGTTCCTCAAATTCGTCTTTTTCGTTTGCCTCCGACTCGGACTTACTACAGTCAGGTGCCTGCTTTTTACTTGTTGATGCAGACTGGGGTTTATCCTGCGCCTTGCGCTTCTCCCCCTTTTCATGCTTATTTTTTTGTTCGCCATTCATGCGTTCTTGCATCTTTTGTACAGTTTGTGTAAGACACAGCATTGTTTTTTGATTTTCTGACAATTGTTTTTGCATTGTGGCAACTAGTGATTCCACAGCTGTCTCAGGTGCGTCACCTTTGAGATCTTTAGCATTACGATCATTGCCATTGACGGCCATTGTTTCAGAGTCTGTGCTCATGTCTTTGGGCGCGTCGCCACTAGACAATTTATGATATATAATGTTCAATCAAGAAAGTTCCAAAGATAGGTAATCCGTCTTGCAATCACGAATAGAATCCAATAAAAAGTTCACACATATAATCAAAACTAAACTATAGCACTAAACTAGAACACAATTAAAACTGAAAAATCCAAGAGCGTAAAAATTTTGCTGCTGTACGAATCACGTTTGCTTTATCTGTGAATCACGTGGTAAGCTATCATCTCATTTGAGACTGAGGCACCCCATTGGGAGAAGAAACTAGCTGCAAATCTGTATCTCTTCCAAAAAAATATATTTTTACAGACCGGAGAGCTACAGTGCCAACCGTTGAAAAAAAAAACTGTATATTTATTGCACACAAAAAGTTCTGCTTAGTTCTGAATTAGTTTTTCAAAATTCTTACCTCAATCACAAAAAAGACATTTAAAAAAAAATCCTTACTCCTCTATGAAATACTCTCGTAGTTGACATCTGCACGAAGTGCGTTGGATTGAATTATTTTGCAAATTAAAGATTTATAAATATACGGTGAATAGGTCTTTATCTTAAGTCTTTATTAGGCTGCACCCTCATTTCATTCATAAGAGATATACTGAGCAATTACATTTGCACTAAAAATGTTTTAGAATTTCTCTCTTCTCTTAGATCCATAAAATATTCATGATTTGGCACTTCTGAAAAACCCAGCGGGGGTATTTTGTCCTTTTGGACAGTTCCAGTTATATTTAAATCCTCTTTTGTATCGGCCATACGAAGGCGGAAGTAGTCCACAGAAGAGAGGTATATAAGTGGTTTTTAAACAAATATTTTAAAGCACTTTCGGTTTGCAATCGGATGGTATTCAAAATGGATTCGGGAGAATTTTCAAACGAAACAGCGGACTATGAGAGAAAGATAACAAGGGCAGTAATCGAAGGTGATGTTGAAAAACTCCGAGAGTTATGCAATACTTTACCCAGGGATTTCAACGTTAATTTCATAATCAAGTGTTTGAACACAACAGTACTTATGAACGCAGTGATGATGAACGATTATCTTTCAGCAGAAATTCTTTGTAAGCACGGAGCAGATGTTAATCTAGGTACTTATGACTCTTATAAAGCAATTCACTGGGTATGTGAAAAACAAAACAATCCACAAATGTTAAAACTTCTGATTAATCATGGAGCAAATATTGATGAAAATTGGCTCTACGGAGAAAGGGCTATTCACTTGGCCCTAAAACACTCGCGAACTGAAAATGTTGAAGTTTTATTAGATGCAGGAGCTGATATTTCTGGGTGCATACGACTTGATAATGAGCGGTATTCGAATATATCAACCCTATGTTTGGCTGCACTAAAATGTCCTAACCTTGTTCCCAAGTTTTTGAAACAAGGAGCTGATCCGAATGATGATCTTTCCACTTGTGGTTCTTCTGTGCTTGGGCTCATGTTAGAAAACAATGGAGACAAAGAAACAGTGAAAGCTGTCATCCAGGCAGGAGCTTGCATCAGCAATGGCTGTAGAGGGAAGACTGCCATCGAGTGCTGTAAAAATCTAGGCAAGTGATATACTTAGTATATCTACAATTCATTATAATGGTTAAACATGACAACACTTGTTGTTACAAATTCTCTAAAAGGCAGATAGAGTCCTTATCTAGAGCTTCAACTGACGCTTATATTTGCAATAAAGAAATTCATTACTGAAATATATTGATCTTCATCATCCGTTCCTATCGTGCATCTAAAAAATTTTGATTAAGGAAGGGGAGATTTTCACAAATTAATTTCTATCTACAATATATTTGTGAGAGCTATATTGATTGATTGTATACTGTTTAACGTCCCTCTCAAGAATTTGTGTTCATGGAGACGCAACCATTTGCTGGCGGAGAGCAAATTTTATACTATACTCGACACTCGGAGCCATTTGAGCAAGGAGGGTTTTTTGTGCCAGCACCTACTGCGACACGGGACCTCTGTTTATACGGTCTCATCCGAAGGGACGGTCTCCAAGTCTCAAATGTGGAAATCAATTATTTGGTCGCAAATGCGACCATTTTAGTCGCGACATGGAGCACTGGTCCAGAATTCGAACCTGCGACGTGAGGATCAACTCCTCACTTCGCGACTCTAGAGCAGACGCTCTTACAGCGCCACGCGGGCGACTCGGAGGGTTTTGATGAGATATTTCTACTTACTGAATAAAAATACTGAAACACAATTCCAATTATAATTTATTTATTAAAAAAACATTATTCCATATTCAGTTGATTAACCAGCTGTCATGTCTTTCTGTGTAAAGAACTCATGGCTTCAGGGGCACTCAGTGGCATAACCGGCAAATATCTCCAAGTTTTCGAGGGTATCATTTTTAGCTCTACTGGTCAGAGACCAGAAGAGTTTATGCGATAGTAATGCGTCCGTCGTCTGTCTGTCTGTCCGTCCGTCTGTCGGTCGGTCTGTCTGTAAACAATTTTTCAAAAATGCTACTCCTGCTACAGTTTTGTCCGATTTCAATATAACTTGGCACACAAGTAGACTACACTAAGATACATAATTCTGTGCATCGGTTTTTGATTTCAATGAAGGGTGTTGCCATGGTTACTAAAAATAGAAATTTCTGTGAAATTCTTTCAAAATGCTACTCCTCCTACAGTTTTAATCCTATTTCAATGTTACTTGGCTGACAAGTAGACAACACTAAGATACATAATTCTGTGCATCGGTTTTTGAATTCGATGAATGGTGTTGCCATGGTTACTAAAAATAGAAATTTCTGTGAAATTCTTTCAAAATGCTACTCCTCCTACAGTTTTTGTCCGATTTCAATATAACTTGGCACACAAGTAGACTACACTAAGATACATAATTCTGTGCATCGGTTTTTGATTTCGATGAACGGTGTTGCCATGGTTACTAAAAGTAGAAATTTCTGTGAAATTCTTTCAAAATGCTACTCTTCCTACAGTTTTGGTCCGATTTCAATATAACTTGGCACACAAGTAGACTGCACTAAGATACATAATTCTGTGCATCGGTTTTTGATTTCGATGAACGGTGTTGCCATGGTTACTAAAAATTGAAATTTCTCTGAAATTCTTTCAAAATGCTACTCTTCCTACAGTTTTGGTCCGATTTCAATATAACTTGGCACACAAGTAGACTGCACTAAGATACATAATTCTGTGCATCGGTTTTTGATTTCGATGAATGGTGTTGCCATGGTTACTAAAAATTGAAATTTCTCTGAAATTCTTTCAAAATGCTACTCCTCCTACAGTTTTGGTCCGATTTCAATATAACTTGGCACAATAGTAGACTACACTAAGATACATAATTCTTTTATCCGTTTTTATTTTGATGGGTGGCAAGGATCATTTTTCTATTGATTGCTGTTTTGAAGTCTCGCGTCCCAACTGCTACTTTTCTCTCCCTTTGTTTTAAGTATAAACCAGTAGAGCTACAGTCTCGACAGAGACTTCTGGTTTCCCCTTCAAATTGAAATCATTTTAAACGATGGGGAAAGGGGAGTTACACTCTTTGTTAATTTCCTTTTTAAGTAATAAAGGCTGATGAATTTTTTTTTCATAAAAGTTAACATTGGAACACTTCGATTGCCGTTTCTATTGTGAAGCACTAACTTGGAGTCCTTACGGATTATTTATGATATACTACTTGTTGAGTTTTAGTTTGTATAGAAAATAGAAAGAAAATTAATTATTTGAAATTGCTTCTTGTTTTTCAATCATATTTTTGTACTTTACTTCAACTTTTATACTTTTTAGGCCAAATATTTGCTTTTCTTGAGAGTGGAGTTCCAGTGTCGGAAATTGAAAGCCAGTTAAAGGATTCGCTAATAGCTATGGCTATCTTGGAAGATTTTTGCGAAGCGACAGTTTATGAAAACATACTGAAGCTGATATCATTCGGAGCTATTCCAAATGGTACTGAAACATTCAAAGACTCGGCACTTATCCTTTCAATCAAGAAACATTTTTGGGAAATAGTCGATATACTAATAGCTCAAGGAGCGGATCTTAACCACAAAGGAGAAGGTGGAAATACAGCTCTACACGTCTGTTGCCAAAATGGTAGGTGTCAATCTACTAATAAAGTGCAGAATTTTTCCGGCATAATACTGTTTTTCAATCAAGCGGGTCACCAATGGGGCAACTTTGTGTTAGAAGAGCATTCTATCTTTTATTTTTTTTTTTTTACTCATTGACGTAGAGATCGGTCTTTCGAATGAGAGCGCACAAACCGAGGTCCCCTGTTGCAGTAGGTTCTGGCATGAAAAAGATCCCACTCTGCTCAATAGCCGTTAGTGCCGAATATAGGACAAAATTTGCAACTTTCCACCGGCGAATGATGGCGTCTCTATATGAGTAAAAAATTCTCGAGAGGGACGTTAAACAACATATAATCAATCTTGAAATAACTCTTTCTTTCTCATAGATTTATAGCTGGTAAACTATATGACTATTAAGTGCATGAAGACAAGAAAAAGCTATAAAAGGAAGAATTTATCACCTGTACTGAACTGAGGCCTTTGAGTCAAACAGAATTAGAAGTTTATCTTTAAAAAATACCTGTGCATAATAAAATATGCATTTCATGACAAAAATAACATTTATGCCTTTATTCCATGGGAATGTACGCAGACTCTTGTTTTAGGGGGTTCTTTACATATGTAATCATATGTACATGTATTTCTTTGAATAGGAGTTAGCTATGTCCACATTTGGCGTTCAGCATATCAGGGCATACGAAAACCATTTTAAGAGCTATCAATACGATATGTAAGAATTTATCAAGTTTACCTATTAGAAATTTTATGTGGTTAATGAGTAATGAAAAGAATAATGTTATCACAATTTTTTTCAAATTACATTCATAACTGTTTTAAAAGAAGAAAAGTTAATTTATCATGAGAAATACATGTGTATTCTTTTCATCATTAATGTTCATTAATTGTCTGACTCATTTAGAATTTTCACTCTTTATTTTGTTACTTGTGTGCTTTTGTATGCCTTCTAGGCCCAAAGTTGGAAATAAATACTTACTTACTTACTTTGGCGAACATTTAATCTGAAAAGTTTCCGTAGACTAGTTCCCAAAGATATGCAAACATTAAAAATAAATTACCTTACTATAATATGTTTTATAGCATAAATATTCTGAAAATAAAAGTATCTTGTTTCCTGCGATAAAACAGCATAGTTACACGCAGTTTGTGGCTTAGCTTAAATGAATACCTTCACCTTAATGAATGGATAAGAATATGTTATTTCAGAGTTTGAAATGCAGATTGCATTTAAACAAAATTTAAGGTATTGCAACATTCAAGGTAGAAATTCGAGACGCAGTTTTGAACCTCAGCCAATCAGATAGCTTATTTAGCCAGCTAGAGGGTGTGGCGGAGAAGTGTGCAAAGATATCAATTTCAAATCAATGTAAATAGATCTTATTGAAACAGAAGGATATGCATGTATCTGATAAAACTAAATACTTTTACAATTCTTAAACGTATTCTATGTACAGGTAATTTAAATTACAACGGCTTTGTTCACTGAAATATTCACTCGTAGATCATTCTTTTTACGCATCGCTTTAACTAGGAGACCCATGAATCATTTGCAGGAAACAAGGACATATTGTGACACGTGTTTAATGTTATGGTCAATTGATATACTAGTAGTTTTTCTGTTGATTAATAGTAATAGGCACAGTGGGAACTTTTAGAAATAAAATTCAGATGATTAATCTTTTCTGAAAGAGAAACGATCTTAAAATGTACTTTTACTTTTAATACAATACTCTGAATCAGGGTTATCAACTGTAAATCGCCAAAAAATCTACCCAATACATTCAAGGCTTGCAGAAACAACGAAATCAAAGGGGTTTGTCTTTTTACATAAAAGTTTAAAAAAGCTTTGTGAAACTGGTCCCAGATATTCTCAGAACTTCCCGGTACGCTCGAATAAAAAATTTTACGAGTTCTAAAAATTTAATGCTAAAATAAATCGTTTCTTATCAATTAAAATATTGAGAGATAAGACATCTCCGTTTACTTGTTATGAATGTTTGTGGAAAGGGGTAGAACAGTCAAGGTTGTTTTTCAGAGATTGACGGTACGGCAGGGGAATGTAGCAAAGAAAATGACTTTTTCTTTTTGTTTTACATAATTTTGTATATACATGTATAAGCATATGTATATGTATGTAATCTGAAGATGAAAGACAAGATGTATGTATTCTAAGTGATAATACGAAACTGACGTATCCTTCCGTTAGAAGATTAACGAAGGTATTAGCACGGGAGAGCACTAGTCATCATAATTATGCTTCATGGTTGGATATTCAGGACCCATTAGTCTCTTGTTTGTTTAACTGAATAATTATGTACAATTTTATTTTGCAGTTGCTTTTTTGGACAACTATAAAGTCATGATTACACAATTGTGCACAGCGGGGGCAGATGTGAACGTGATGAACGATGACAGATTAACACCTCTGCTAATTCTAATGATGCAAATGTCTCCCGCTGAATTTCCTACGAGCAACGATCGACATGAAGACAAAAGCCTTATAAGTTGTCTTTTGAATTACGGGGCTAATGTGAATGTTGTCCTTCCAACCACCTCAGAGTCTACATTACATTTTGCTTGCATGCAAGGGGACTTTGAAACAGCTAAAATGTTAATTAAAGCTGGGTATGACGTCAACAAATGCGAGACGAATGGTGAAGCGCCAATCTTTGCCTTTTTTCCTTTAGGTATATCTTTCAAAATATAACATTCTATAATTTCATTTTTAATTACAACATGGTTATTAAAACAATTTATAAAATACATGTAATGGTATAACCAAAATATGATTATTCATGCACCCAGATTCAGCGAGAGAAACAAGTGTTGTAAATATGTTGCTGGAAAATGGCGCTTCTGCGAATGTGTTGGACAAAGGAGGGACTTCCCTTCTTGAACGTGTTTTTAAACAATTGAAGTCCACTTATTCTTCCTTTCGGGATGAAATGGAACCTAGAGAAGATCTAATAGAAAAATTAACATCAATTTTACTGCAACTTCTTCTGAATGAAGCTGACCCGAATCTCGCCACACCAGGCCAGGACTCTGTCTTAATACAGGCAATACAGACGCCGGGTATGGATGATGTTGCGAGTGCGTTAGTTGAGGCAGGGGCAGATGTGTGTCACATTGGAAGGAACAAGATGACGACATTTGAAGCTTGCTGTCTGAATGATGAAATAGGTGATGTAAACATGAAAAGATACATGTATACCGTTAAATCAAAATTTACATGGGGTCAAATTTTCGAGATTTGAGGGGAAAATATTGGTGTATGGCGACTTGATTTTGTGGATGGAGAATTTTTAGTAGTAATGCATTAAAAAATAATTTTAAAGAAAATATATTCTTTATTTATCTATTTTCTTTGTAGAAAACCTCGGTGAAAATCAGCTTCGTATACTCTCGCTTATAATTGAAGCAAATTTTCCCCTAAATGAGCCATTAAGCGATGGCAGATATCCACTTCAATTAGTTATGGATTATACGAATACAGACGCTATTATACAAGATATGCTGAGTAAAGGAGCAGATCCCAACAAATACAAAGAAGGGGGTGAACCTCCTTTAGTGCTTTCCCTATATCGGAATCCTTCTGTTACCTATGCTTTGATAGAAGCTGGCGCAGATACGTCTGTCAAAAGCAATGAGGGCATTTCCGTCATTAAATTGTTTTGTGGTAGGCATAGTTATATAAGTTTACATTTAAACAATAAGTTAGTGACAAATCACATTTACATGTCAAAAATAAGTTTTTTAAGACTAATAGTTAAATATTTACATGTAGTTAGGGAGTAGACTATTTTGTATTTTAAAAAAATGCTATGGCGTTCAGTGTTTGGTCTGCAAAGTTAAGACTAAGACATTACGGTGAATTTACAGAACATTATTTTATAGCTTTCACTACTGATTTCAGAAAAGGTATTTTATGATGAGCAGTACTGCTGTCTGCGTGAGTAAACTCATTTTAAATTTCTGTTAGCTCCTATTCATCTGTAACACTGAATAGCAAAGTTGAAGAGATTAATATTTTTATGTCGTATAAATTATTTTTGAATTTAAATTGAAATATAAAAAACAAGTATGTGTTTTTCTTCATATCTGTCGCATGAAAATTAAGAGGTATTGTTGAAAAGCATTATATCAAAAACCGAACATTTTACAATTTTAACAGCGAATTCGCAATCTACACGACTCATTATTGATCATTTCGAGTTTGCTAAGAGTAAAGTGGAGTTGGAGCAAAGGACAAATTTAGCTGAGGACACCACAAAACGTACACCTATGGAAACAACCTCTGGAGAAATGAAGCCGTTCTCGGGCAAAGAAAAGGTATCCTCCCTTACTACATTCAGTTACATCTATTCTGAAGAGATAAGTCATTCTTATTTTCTGATTAACATATTTTTCACAATATTGAATAAAGGTGTTAGTCACCTGTGTGGCGCAGTGGTAAGATCGTGTACTCTAGAGTTGCGGAGTAATGAGTTGATCCTTAAATCCTTTCCTTTTGGTTTCGATTCCCGCTGCAAGACAAGAAAACTGGCCCTTCGGACCAGATCGTATAAATCGAGGTCCCGAAAAGTTGTAGTGGATGAAACAAAAAAGTTTTTTAAATGCCCTTGGGTGTGGAGAATAGGTCTTAAAATTGCTGCCCCCCCCCCCCCCCCCAAGGGAAAATAATGGCGTCTCGATATTCAGTACCATGGTATAAGTCTGTCATAAATCGTCAAACTTGAAATTTTGTTTCCGGTTTTCCATAATTTCGTTGTGTTAGAGGTGTGAACTGGTAACGACATCTGTAAATTGTCTGACTCTTCATGAGTATTGCACACACCAAAATCGTCAAAAACACTTTTTTCACGGTCGCCGAGGCACTCAGGTCGCCATTTTTCGTCCAGTCTTTTTCACATGTAATATCGCTTCTTCTGATCAATCACACTCGCAGTTTCATCGCTGAAAATGAACTTTTCCAAATAATTATTCACTGTCCAGTGTTTTACACGACATCAATTTACTCGGCGAGTGCAGTATACAAACCGAATTATCAGGGTTTTTCTTGTTTTTCTTCTTGTTAAGTTCAAAAATCGCAAATCGTAATCTAAGAGCATCATCGAATAATCTGGCATTCGACCACCTCGTACATTGTACATTAGGTTTTCTTTGGCGCTGGATTCGATGCTTATTTTAACTGACTGTCTCACAAAAAGAATAGTTACAATGTTCTTTTGGGTATATCCAACTCAGACATAGACATTACATTACATATCGCCTTTCGGATCTACGAGGATATCATATAGCATTTGTTTCCTTGTGTAGCGAAGCATAACTGAGAAGATCTCAATTCAAAGACTTAAAAATAGTGTGTCATGTGACTACACTCGGAACCCAACCCATATAAAAGCGACTGTCCACGTGTGGATATCATCTTTTTTCTTGAGCGAGCATAACAAATACGCACGTTTGTATTCGTGTGTTGGGTTTTATATTTAACGTTTTAAGTCTATACGTCTCTAGGACGAAGTCCAGAGAAAAAATAATAAAGTGACTTAATTGTTTGTAATCTTACCAAGAACGCTGTTCTGGTCGTTTTACTTTTAAATAGGTGTTTTTTTCTAATACCTGTTTAAACACGTGTTTTTGTCTTATATTGATAATGTCGGATTTGGACGACAGAGACGATGTCCTCTCGCTGGGGGGAAACAGTGATGAAGAGATTTTTGATAATGAAACTGGAAAAATGCAGACTAGGTCTGATAAACAGTCACAGTGTAAAACACGTGGCAATAAAAAGAGAAAGTCGGCCATAGAGCCCGGTGTAAACACTGTTAAACCGTCTAAACAAAGACGTATCACGAAAAAAATCAACAGGAAATGTTACCTGTTTAGACATCAACGAATTAAAATCTGCACTAGGAATTGATACTATATTGCAATCAATTTTTACTCTTTCCGAGTCTGTTAAGAAAATTTCGGATGTACATGTAGGTCAAAATTGGCAAAGTATGGCGCCCAATATGGGACATGACACGGTTAATACTGGTCTGCCCAGTGCAACTGTTTCTAGACCTATATTAAGTTTAGATCAGGGTGAATCAAATTTTTTTGATAATGAAGAGACTTTAAACGATTTCCATTTTAGCTATTTGGATAATCCCCCTAGTCCTTCATTGCCTGGGGTAGATCCTCAAGTTGCTTTTCAGAATGCTTTTGAGTCGGTTGAAATTGAGAAACCTTTAGATGATGATTCATCGTGGAATATTCCAAAGCTAAATCTAGATGAGGTTACCGGCCCTAAAATTGGGTCTGGTCTAGCCAAAGCAGTTAACGCTGCTCTCTCTGTAAAATTTTCAAAAGAAACCATGAATGATATTGGTAAAAAAATATAATAGACCAGAAAATTGCACTTTGTTTAAAGTTCCACGGGTAAACAAGGAAATATGGGATGTTCTCGGAAAACAAGCTCATTCTTCTGATTTGTCTTTTCAAGAGATACAGAAGTCTCTGGCTCAGGGTTTAGTATCTATTGTCAATTTAGCAGATCAATTAGCAAATAATAAAGAAATCGACAATCAAAAAACAAAAGCAATGTTGTCTGATTCAATCAGTCTTCTTGGTTATGGGTTTTACAATTTGTCAATGAAAAGACGACATGAGATCAGAAATCACTTGAATCCTAGGTACAGAAAGATATGTAGTTCTGATGTCCCTATTTCTGAAAATCTGTGTGGTGACAGTTGTATGTCGAAACTTAAAGACATAGGTGACAAAAATAAGTATCCCCTTAGCTCTAACAGGGGGCAAGGTGGAAACTACTCTGCATACAGAAACAGAGCTCCTTTAAACTACAGGGATGCTGCTGGAAATTTCCAGCAGCACAACCAAACATATCAGTACGGTCAAGGTTATACGTATCCAAACAGAGGGTACCAATACAGACCTCGAGGAGGCAAGAGCTACAAGAGAGGAGGACAGAGCTATTCCCAGCAGCAAATTAAAGTTATTATCAGAGAAACAGTCAGAAGAGATAGTTAAGGTGAGAAAGCTTAACATTGACTATTGGAAGAATTTTACAAATGATAAATGGATTTTAAGCACAGTTGAAGGCTATAAAATTGATTTCATTGAGGAACCAAAACAATCTTTTATTCCAAAAGGAATCTCCTTTAATGAAAATGATTCAAAACTGGTTCAGAATGAAGTAGAACAGTTATTAGCAAAGGGTGCCATTGAAAAAGTTTACAATCCATCAGATGAATATATTTCTAACATTTTTTTAGTATCAAAGAAAGATGGAAGTCGGAGACCAATTATAAATCTAAAGAGTCTTAATGAATTTATTGAAAACCAACATTTTAAGCAAGAAAATCTGCATTTTGCTTTGGAACTAATTGAAAAATATGATTATTTGACATCAATCGATCTTAAAGATGCTTATTTCAGTATAAGTATCCATCCAGATTTCAGGAAATATTTGGCTTTTTATTGAATGACAGTTTGTATAGATTTACTGTTCTTCCTTTTGGTCTGGCCTCTGCGCCAAGAATTTTTACTAAAGTTTTGAAACCAGTTTTTGCAGCCTTCAGATCTATGAATATTAAATGTTGTTACTATATTGATGATTCTCTCATTGTTAATACATGTTTTGAGAAATGTAAGAGAGAAACTGGTATAGTGACAAATGAGTTGGACAATCTTGGTTTCTCAATCAATCGCAAGAAGTCAGTGAGTCAGTAATGATACCCACTCAAAGATGATTGATTGATTGTATACTGTTTAACGTACCTCTCCAGAATATTTCACTGATATGGAGACGTCACCATTGCCGGTGAAGGGCTGCAAATTTAGGCCTATGCTCGGCACTTACGGCCTTTGAGCAGGGAATGATCTTTATCGTGCCACACCTGCTGTGACACGGGGCCGCGATTTATACAGTCTCTTCCGAAGGACGCCCCATTTAGTCGCCTTTTACGACAAGCAAGGGGGTACTGAGGACCTATTCTTACCCGGATCCCCACGGGGCCCCACTCAAAGAATAAAATTTTTTGGCCTTATCATTGATTCTGTGGAATTTAAGGTCATTCTTACTGATGAAAAGGTATCAAAAATTATGACATTATATTTAGAGACTTTACACGAGCAAATTGTTCCAATTCGTAAATTTGCATCCTTGATTGGTCTTACTGTTCATGCATTCAATGCTATATTTGTTGGACCTTTGCATTATAGAAATTTGGAAAGAGACAAAATAAATAGTCTTAAAAATTCTATAGATTATGAATCGGAAATGGTTATTTCAGAAAATAGTGTTCAGGAAATAACGTGGTGGTCACATAATATTAAAAATCTCAATGGGAAATTAATTCGCAACCCATCAGTTGACAGCAGGGATGAAACTAATGCATCACTTCAAGGTTGGGGAGCAAGTTTTGAGGATGTCTACTGGAGGCCGTTGGTCTGTTTTAGAATCTAAGATGCATATTAATGAATTGGAACTTAGAGCTATTCAGTTTGCACTCAGAGCTCTTTTTGCAAGCTATTCAAACTGTCACGTTGGTATTAAATCTGATAATACTACTGCAGTTGCTTATATTTATTCCATGGGGGGAATGACTTCTGAATCCCTTGATTCTGTTGCTATTCAAATTTGGAACTGGTGTTTAGACAAAAATATTATTTCAGCTAAACATTCCAGGAGTGGAAAATGTTAAAGCAGATTTTCTTTCAAGACAATTCTCAGATTCTAAAGAATAGATGTTAAAATCCGATATTTTTATTCGAATTTGTCATCATTTTTTCTTTCCTGACATTGATTTGTTTGCTTCAAGACTTAATGCACAGTTAAGCAATTTCATTTCTTTGGTATTTGATCCAGATGCTGCCGATACTGATGCTTTTTCCCAGAATTGGACCAATTTAAAACCATATATTTTTCCTCCCTTCAGATTAATAGGGAAAATAAGAAATAAAATCATTTCAGATAAAGTAGAGGAGGCTATTGCAATCATTTCTTTATGGAGAACTCCAAGTTGGTTTCCAATGTTAATTTCATCTTTAATTTCTGTTCCTGCCAGGTTACCAGGGCGCAAGGATCTCTTGATCATGCCGCATACTGGAGAGTTTCATCCCATGGTAAGGAAAATGTCCTTGATGGCCTGTGTTCTATCAGGAAACACCTTGAGAGTCAGTGAATTCCAGAATTTGAATGCTCAATTATTAATGCAGCCCTTAGACCAACCACCAATAAACAATATCAATATGCTTGGCAAAAATGGGTTTTTTGGTGTGGTAAATGGAAAGTTAATCCGTATCAACCGTCTGAGGTGAATGTTGTCAAATATCTGGCACATTTAATGAAACAAAAATGTTCATATTCAGTAATAAATTCAAATAAAGCTATGCTTTTACAAACCCTTTCATTTTTCAATGTGAAATGGGTAAATAACCAGATTCTGATTCCAAATTTATTAAAGGGATATTATAATTTAAATCCCCCTGTACCTAAATGTAAAATGACATGGGATGTCTCAAAAGTTTTGCATTTCTTAAGCGGCCTTTATCCAGTTCAAACATTGAATCTCAAAATGTTGACACTAAAATTAGTAGCACTTTGTGCACGAACTACTGCTGCAAGAGCACAAAGTCTCTCAGCTTTGAATTTAGATTATATGAAAATTTACAATGATAAAATTGTGTCTCAAATTCATACTCTTATGAAAACTTCAAGGCCAGGTATTGTATTGCCTTCAGTCACATTCCATAAATATGATGAAAAAGAACTTTGTGTTCTTGATACTTTAACAGAATATTTAAAGATAACAAAGGATGTACGCAAAAGTCCTTTTTAGCTCACCTGAGCTGAAAGCTCAAGTGAGCTTTTCTGATCACATTTTGTCCGTCGTCCGTCTGTGCGTCTGTCTGTCTGTCTCCGTCTGTCAACTTTTCACATTTTCGACTTCTTCTCAAGAACCGCTGGGCCAATTTCAACCAAACTTGCCACAAAGCATCCTTGGGTAAAGGGGATTCAAGTTTGTTCAAATGAAGGGCCAAGCCCTCATTCAAGGGGAGATAATTGGGAATTAATGAAAATTTGGTGGTATGTCTTAAAAATCTTCTTCTCAAGAACCACTGGGCCAGGAAAGATGAAACTTATGTGGAAGCATCCTCAGGTAGTGTAGATTCAAGTTTGTTCAAATCATGACCCCCGGGGGGAAGGCGGGGCCAAAATGGCCGACCAAAGTTTTACATAGAGATATATAGGAAAATTCTTTAAAAATCTTCTTCTCAAGAATAGCAAAGCCATAATTATTCATATTTATATGGAAGCATCCTCTGGTAGTGTAGATTCAAGTTTGTTCAAATCATGATCCCCGGGGGTAGGGCGGGACCACAATGGCTGACCAAAGTTTTACATAGAAATATATAGGAAAAATTCTTTAAAAATCATCTTCTCAAGAATAGCAAAGCCATGGTTGGTCATGGAACTACTTTTGGATTTGAATTTTTCAATAATTAACCAATTTCTACTTTTCCTAGCCACAGTGCTCAGGTGAGCGATGTGGCCCATGGGCCTCTTGTTTATTTATAGCATACAAAACTTATTTGAAAGTGACAACTTGTACACTAGCTAGATGATTGAAAGAAGTTTTACTTTCCTCTGGAATTGATACCTTTACCGCTCATTCCTTTAGGGGAACAGCAGCATCCCTGGCATATAACGCTTGCACCTCCATGAAGGAAATCATGGATTTAGCTAACTGGACCTCTGCAAAAACTTTCCATGCGCATTATTTGAAAGAACTTCCTGTGCAGAATTCCTTTGCGAAAAGTGTGTTGGACAATAATATGAAAAGACAGTGATTCAAGTGAAGTTTTTCTTTTTTGTGTAAATAAATGGCTGATATCATTTCATTTGATTAAACATTCAATGTGTTTATAAAATATTTCTTGTTGTGTTTGTTATTTTGTGACAACACTTTGAATATGCAATATGATACCATCGTAGAGCCGAAAGGCGATATGTAATAGAATGGTCCCTCATCCAAGCATACCTTTAGGGATGTGAAGGATGAGAGACATTCTATGTAATGAGCCTGAGGCTCAAGAGGGTATCATATACCCACCCATATTTAACAGACTTTCATGTTTTGATTTTCCCAACCCTTTTTGTGGGTTGTCACAAATTCTGTAAATTATGATATCCACACGTGGACAGTCGCTTTTATTAGCTCTTCTGAGCCAAAGGCTCAAAGAGCTAATGCTATGGCCATTTGTGCGGTGTGCGTTAACTTTTTAGAATATGGGCCATAACTCAAGAACCCCTTGGCCAATCAGTGTCAAATTTGTCACAGGGCCAAGGGCTACCCTTTGTACTAAAATAAGGGTTGGGACCCTTAAAGAAGGGGAGATAATCAGGAAAACAAAACCAAAAGTACTGGTTGCTAAAAATTCTTCTTCTCCAGAACCACCAGGCAGATTTTCACCAAACTTACATACAGGGATCAGGATATGTCAAAGATGAAAAATTGTTCAAGGTATGACCCTGGGGCAAAGGGCGTGGTCTCAAGGTCACTTCAAAGTTGACCTAAATTTACAATTAATAAAAATGTTAATATTTTACTTACTATAAGGACTAGAATCATCAAATCTTGTAAGTTGATGCATCTTAGGACTTCACATCATGTTAACTCAAAAGTAGGTCACAGTGTGGGCACCGTGACCTACTTTTTGAACTTTATGACTAATTCTTTTTAAAACATTTAATCCCATTATTTCAGACCCTGAGAGGTTTAGAATCACCAAATCTTCTAAGTTGATGCATCTTGGGACCTTAAAACATATAATTGAAAAAGTAGGTCACTGTGACCTACTTTTTGAATTTTGCTGGCATTTGTTTTCAAATTGTTTAAAAGGCCTATTTTGAATACTATTTAACCTATGATCATTAAATTTTGTCAGTTGATGCATCTTTGGTCATCAGAAACTGTCGACCAAAAAGTAGGTCACTGTGACCTACTTTCGACATTTTATGGCTAGATTTAAGTATCTCGGGTACTTATTGGCTTAGAATCATCAAAATTTGTAAGTTGATGCATCTTGGGTTTTCGGAAAATGTCGACCTAAAAGTAGGTCACTGTGACCTACTTTTGACATTTTATGGCTATATTTAATTATTCTAAGTTACTTATTGGCTTAGAATTGACAAAATGTGTCAGTAGATGCATCTTGGGTTTTCGGAGAATGTCAACCAAAAGGTAGGTCACAGTGACCTTCTTTTGACAATTTATGGAAATTTTTTATGTATCTCAGTTACTATTTGGTTTACGTAGAATCATTAAATTTTGTCATTTGATGCATCTTAGGTTTTCGGAGCATGTTGACCAAAAAGTAGGTCGCTGTGACCTACTTTTGAATATCTCAGGTACTGATTGACTTAGAATCATCAAACTTTGTCAGTAGATGCATCTTGGTTTTTTCGGAAAATGTCGACCTAAAAGTAGGTCACTGTGACCTACTTTTGACATTTTATGGCTATATTTAAGAGGGTACTTATTGGCTTAGAATTGTCAAACTTTGTCAGTTGATGCACCTTGGGTTTTCGGAGAATGTTGACCAATAAGTAGGTCACTGTGACCCACTTTTGAATATCTCAAGTACCTACTTATTGGCTTAGAATCATCAATCTTTGTCAATTAATGCATCTTGTGTTCTAAGAAAATTTCATTCAAATTGTATCTTAGGTCTTAGGATAGATTGTATAATTTATCAGAAGAAAGATTCAAGGCCCTTGGGCCTCTTGTATGGGTTGGGTTCCGAGTGTAGTCACATGACACACTATTTTTAAGTCTTTGAATTGAGATCTTCTCAGTTATGCTTCGCTACACAAGGAAACAAATGCTATATGATACCCTCTTGAGCCTCAGGATCATTACATAGAATGTCTCATCCTTCACATCCCTAAAGGTATGCTTGGATGAGGGACCGTTATTACATTTTCTATATGGATCATAAATATTTATTAACTTTGTCTGATTGACAATATCTATGTTGTTTTGGAGACCATGGAGAAAATAATATATTGGAATTCTAATGGTTACCGATTGCTCCACGTACCAAATGCAGACCTATTTTTAGGTTCTCAGGTGACCTATTGCTATCCGTTTTCGTATGTCATCGTCTGTCGTGTGTTAAAATTTGAACATTTTCAGCTTCTTCTCTGAAACCATTGAACCAATTTCAACCAAATTTGGTAAACAGCATCTATGGGTAAAGGGAAACAAAAATTGTGAATTTCATGGTCCCTGCCCCCCTGGGGGTTGAGGGGTGGGGCCAAAACCACTAAAATTATTGCAATCTTTAAAAATCTTCTTTACTCCTGGACATCAAGCAGTCAAACTGTTAGCATGAATGTAATGAGCATTGAGTCCTCTACCAAAATTGTGAACTTCATGACCTTGGTTCAGGGGTTCTGGGGCTAGGGTGGGGCTCTATTGATTATATAGTGAAAATGCATTATTTCTTTGAAAATCTTCTTCTCTGCTTCTGGATATTAAATAAAATAACTAAGCTCATAGTTATGATGAGCAAGAGTGCCTCTTCCAGATTTGTGAATTTTATGGCCCCAGGGTCAGGGGTTCTGGTGTTAGGGCGGGGCTCTATAGATCATATAGTGAAAATGCATTAATTCTTTGAAAATCTTCTTCTCTGCTTCTGAGTATTAAATAAACTAATTAAGCACATAGCTATGCCTCGCTAACAGATCTGAAAGTTCGCTGTTCCGTGAGTCGGCAGTTGCAGTTACAATATGACCATCCTGATCGTTCTCTGTCAGTCCGCTACGGATCCAACAGATCTGAATTGTTTTCGGGCTAACTTCACCCCAAGCTCGTTTCACGAATCGTATTTCCTCGCCGAACGGAATTTTTTCAGTTGATTCGATACGCAAGAGCGTGTTCTAAATATGAAACAAGAACATCTACAGTCTCGTTTAAAGTAAAGTTATTTAGAAAGTTCTATGTTCGATACAACGACCCTGCAATCGTCAGCAAAAATAATTTTATAACAAGTGCATATACACGTAAGTTAATAGAGGAATAGTATCACAAGAGGAAATTCGTAAAACCACTAAGAGTATATGATAATTACAATGCGTACAAGCATTTTGTCAAAAAATTATTGATTTAAGATTATTACTGTGACTCTAACTTTAATATTTTCTTTTACAGATTTTAACAAAGAAAAGATCTCAGAAATTATCTGAACAGCAAAGAAAATGTACATAACGATCTAAGTATAATTTTTCATGTATAATTGCAAGCTTACTACATGTAAATAGAAATTTTCATTTCATTCGCTAAATTATGTTGTGAATAATTTAAACTGATATCAACTAGCAAAAAGTACTCAAACAGTATGATTCAAGTCTTCACAGAAAGAACATTTTAAAAGTTTGAAAGGACTCAATCAAGAACAATAATAAAAACTTTATTTTTGGATAAATCCAAGAACTGTAAAACAACTATTATTCGGGACGACTTTATTTAGCGATTTACAGGAAATAAAGTAGTTCGCGACGATTTACTTTCGCGATCAAGCCTTTTTATGCCCCCCCCCCCCCTTAAAAGAAGGGAGGGCATATTGCTTTGCTGCTGTCTGTCGGTCGGTCTGTATGTCGGTCCATTTAGTTTCCGTTCATTTTCTTCACAATCGTTGCACAAACTGGAATGAAATTTGGTATACAAGTTTATCAGGTGCATATCTAGATCAAGTTCTGTTTTGGGTACAATTGCACCATTTTTGACAGTTATGCCCCTCGGACTTAGAAAAATTCCACTTATTTGCAGTTTCCGTTCATTTTCTTTGCAGAGGTTGCACATAATGAAATGAAATTTAATATACAGATTTTTCAGCTGAATATCAAGGTCAAGTTCTGTTTTGGGTAGGATCGCACCATTTTAGACAGAGTTAAGTCCTGTACTTTTGGACTTACAAAAAATCCACTTTTGAGGGAGGGGGCATAAGTGTTATACAAACATCTCTTGTTTTGAACTTTTTTTGATAGAAAAAAGACTTTACGGACCCGTTTGCGGCGAGAAATATTCGCGATGATGAGGCTCTGGCGAAAATTTCTCGCACGCGAATAAAAGTTGGTTTACTGAATATTTTATCTGGCTTATCATAATAGTTTTACGAATGTATTTGTAAAAATGTTAGTATTTGGTAAATCTTTAGTCCGTATAAGTATGAAAATCATGCATTTTTATTATTGTATAGTTATTGGAGACATCTAATTTCTAATTACAAAAATATGCCAAATGAGAATTTTTCAATTAGAAAATGAGTACTAGTAGTCGGTTAATATTTACTTCTTACATCGTCTGCGTCACTTGGCATCTATCGTGCCATACATTTGTAGCGTGGTATGAGGGTGAAACATTTTCAGGTTTTTAATCATGGCTCTTTCTATGGATAAAAAAAATTCAAAATGAGCTTAATTTTTCAGCAATTTTTTTTTATTTCAAATCAGGCATACAGTATTTCGATTATTATAGACTATTTTCGGTTATTCATATGTTCTACCGTAAAACTGAAACAAAATGTGACATTTCCTTTTTTTATTAGGTGAATCGAACATATGCTGTGAAATCATCAAGATACTGATCGAAAAAAACAACGAAAATGTGAACATCAAAACGCCCTGTGGACTTGCTCCACTGTGTGTCGCTGTTAAGCTTGGAAGTCATTCGCTAATCGATTACCTTCTTGAAAAGAAAGCAGACCCTAACTGCATGAAACTAATGAATGAATCTCTACTATTCTTTGCTTTGATTCGTGGAAATGAAGACATAATCAAAGGGCTAATTAAAGCAGGGGCAAACGTTAATCACTGCACGGTGCTTCCAGGTAAAATAACCTCTAAATAATGCAACGTTCTCTTAAAGGTGCATGGATAAAGATTTGAAGTGATAATTTTCTGTATACAATGTAATATCACGACTTATATATTTTAATACATTGTAGTATTTCATATAAATATACTTAACCAGAAGTCTCTGTCGAGACTGTAGCTCTACTGGTTTGTAGTTATCAAAAACCATTGCACTATTTTATATATCTTTGTGTAGACTACTTGTGTGCCAACTTATTTTGAAATCAAACTAAAACTAGATGGAGTAGCGTTTTAAAGGAATTTTACAAGAAAATTCTACTTTTAGTAACCATGGCAACACCGTTCATTGAAATCAAAAACCAATGCACTATTCTGTGTATCTTAGTGTAGTCTACTTGTGTGCCAAGTTATATTGAAATCAGACCTAAACTGTAGAAGGAGTAGCGTTTTTAAGGAATTTCACAGAAAATTCTATTTTTAGTAACCATGGCAACACCGTTCATCGAAATCAAAAACTGATGCACTATTTTATGTATCTTAGTATAGTCTACTTGTGTGCCAAGTTATATTGAAATCAGACCAAAACTGTAGAAGGAGTAGCGTTTTTAAGGAATTTCACAGAAAATTCTATTTTTAGTCACCATGGCAACACCGTTCATTGAAATTAAAAACCGATGCACTATTCTATGTATCTTAGTGTAGTCTACTTGTGTGCCAAGTAATATCGAAATCAGGCTAAAATTGTAGGAGGGGTAGCATTTTGAAAAATTGTTTACAGACAGACGGACAGACAGACGGATGGACGCCGGACGCATTACTATCGCATAAGCTAGCAATGCCAGCGGTATAGGTGGCGCTGCGCGCGCACAGTTTTGTAAACACAAGGAATTTCGACCCCGATGCACATCATGTTATATTACGCATCTTGACACCTTCCCTGCCTTCTCCTATGTTTTGATTGGTGGATATTCTGAAAGTTATGACCTTGAACTAAGTGTATATCAACATTTTACCGGGAAAATCTCATGAGGCATTGTTAGTAAGCGCAATTGAATTTTTATCAACTGCCCTTTTCAGCTTTAACGATCGAATACGCGAAAAAAGGGGTGATATTCCACAGGTTTATTGTATAAACTACAGATATCAAGAGATTTCATTCAAGTTTGCCTACGTAATATACTTGAAAACATTCGATAATCTCATGTACCCTTAACCGGAAGTTGGGACAGAGGAAATTCGTATGTTAATCTTCGTGGCAAATTTGACTCGTTAATGACGTTTAAAGCCCCAAACAATGTGTAGGAAGTATTGCAATGTATATTTTGCTGTATTACACTTGTGAAGACATATTTTTAATATTATCTGTGAGAAAAATCACGACTGTCAGTGCTAGGAAAGACACGTCAGTACCACTATAGAAATACAACGTACACTATGCAAATAATACGGCAATCAATGAAAATAATCTTTTTGAAAACTTTAAAAATTAGTTGATCATCTAAAAATTCTCAAACAAAATTCCTAGATACAAGTGATGTGAGTATAATCACATTGTCACGAATAAGTAATTCTATGCATGCACGTGTATGTATTTATAAAAATAAATAAAAATCAATGTTCAAGAATGTTAAGACCAAACATTTTGAAATACTTTTAAAGATGACACTTAGTGACTTACTAACTGATAATTTATTTTTTTTTTTTGTAAGTTTTCATAAAAAATTCTGTTCAGAATTCTTTGATACTAGTAGTTCTTTGAAACACAGTGGATCAGTATAATTGCAATTGATCATTTTGTTTCAATTTACAGCATAGATTAATTTAAATAACAACACCATTTATTTTATAAACTTAATGACTTGGGAATTGTTCAGTAATCTCATTTGAAGTATGAATAGGGGGTGTTAGCTATAACCTAGCATGCTAAACAGTTTTTAACTTGGAGAAATGTTGGTATGTTGATTTTCAACGTTGTTTCAGCTTCGGAGTACTGGGGTGCTGTTTATAATTAATAAACATTTTTTTCTGTTCTTGTTATTCAAATCTTAAGTAACTGTAACATTTATTGGTTTAAAAATCTTCTCAATTTCATTACCTTTTAATTGAAAAGGGAAAAAACCCTATAAATCAACTCTGACATACACTTGATGTAATTAATACAACTTGTTGTCATGCTCATATGCTATAAGTAAAATGTAAATAAGATTGTATGGATATAAAGGCACATTTTATTATCTATACATTAATCTGACATTTTGAAATATAACACAAAACTTATTAATGCTGTGAAATAGTAGCTGAAATTTTAAATATGATTTTAAGCTTAAATTTGGTTTCTTTTCATTTTACACTTTATTGAAATTGTCGTATTTATCATGGTATTGACTGTCCCATAATTGATGGGGAATTTTAATTTTTAGTCTTAATTATTAGTAGAGACATATACCTATCACCTAGAAGTCATAAAATGTAGAAATTTGACTTTTTTAGTGGTCAACTGGAGTGGGGTTGCATTTTACTGGTTTTTGTAATTTATCTGTTTTTCATATTTCACAGGGGTGCCGTACTAAAACGTCTGTCATTTTGTTAAAAATTGTTGTATCAAGTTAATGTTTTCTGTTTTGACTTTTAAATAGGCTGTAAAAAGCACCCACAACAAAAAAAATTTAAAATTTTCATTTTAAAATTTTTGTCTGGCATTGCTACATAAGCTCTTCTGGTCTCTGACCAGTAGAGCTAAAAATTATCTCATCTTAAAGTTATTTTCTTTAAGTTATTGAAATTACAAATTTTTGGATGGATTTGATCGACACATCCTTGCACTCTGACAAATTTTAATTTTATTCTTTTAGGAAAAGTTGCAATCTTGTTTTGTATTAATGAAAAAATGATTAAAAATATTAAAACTTTAATCCAGAAAAATAATTATATTCAGAGTAGAAATGTTAGAAAGCAAAAACCCTTCACAAGTAACGTTATTCCGCGCCAGGTCTTGTGTACAGAGTTAAGCAAATTGATCACACTCGTGAAACGTAAAGTTTTTATTAACAGGACACGAACTATGTTATAGTTGATGTCTACGCTTCACCGGGAGCGTTCAGTTGTTAAAGTCTGCTCGCCAAAACTGCACGGACTGACAATAAACTGTGTCTATATTTTGCTTTCGAACATTTCTACTCTGAATTTTTTGGATTATAGTTGAAATATTTTTCATTAGTAAAATTAAGAATAAAATTAAAATTTGTGAAAGAGCATGGATGTGTCCTTCAAACCCGTGTAAAAATTCGAAGAATTAATAACTTTTAATGAAATAAGATTTTAAATTTATTTTTGCATGAATTGCTATTAAAATATATCAGTAATATTATACAGAAAATATTAACCTCAAATCTGTACCCATGCACTTTCAATACCGCTTACTTTACGAAAACTTGCTAATTGAAAAAAATTCCTGTATTTTATATTATTCCTGAAGACTTAAGATTTGATTGATGAAAATGAATGCTGGCAAAGCAGGTAACAACATTGTCTTTGTTTGTAAGGCTTATTATATAAAATGTATTTTAGAGGAACTTGGATTTAAAGTTCATAAACTCTCTGCTACCTCAAATGAAATTTTTCCTCAACTTTTATGATTTTCCAAAGGAAATGTATCTGCTGAATAAAATGCAAACAATTATAGCATGGCTTGCGGGGCAAAATTTGACAAAAACGGCACTTAAACTTGACAAATGTATATAGGAATAATAGACATTTGTGTCATTAATAGTTAAATATCTTATCAGAGTATAGATGTACCTTAAGTAGATCTACAAGTAGGAATCCAACTTCTAATCTTTCTAAGGGGGAAATTCTTCAAAATCGTATGTCAGTTTGGAATACTTTTAATATTCCAAACATCCAAAACAAATTGAATTACAATATCTAATTATCTATATAATTCCGAAGCTTAATAAAAATTCTTACAAATATACATAGCAGGTTCAAGTAAATGTTTATCCAAGCCTCTTTTTTTACTCCTCACAAACATTTTAACAGTCGTGATGGAAAAACTTCAGGAGTATTATGAACAATTGTTTCAGAAGTGGTGTGTATCTAAGGAACTTTTGGTAAACTTTATATATTAAAAGATATTACAAAAATCAACAGCTTAAAAACTTAAACGACATTTTTACTTTATACAAAACAATTTCTGGCACGAAAAAGTCCAGGCTTTCTGATACCATTGACAATTTTTTTCAATAAAAATGAAACTCGTAAATTTATTTACCTAAAATCGATCATTTTCAACATTATTTTGTTAAAAACATTCTGATTGTGCACACTATGACACAAGTACTCTGTGGTTAAAATAAAAAAGATGCTTGGGTTTTTAATTGACAATATATATGTGGTTTTTATAGACAAGGTCTTTCAACAATCTATCGGAATTCTATGGGGTACCAATTGCATAATATTTGCAGACCTGTTTTTGTATTCATATGAAGCAACAGTTGTCCAAAATCTTATTGCAAAAGAAGAAAACACTAGTTGTGGCCTTCAACTGGACATTTAGATATATCGACTACTTATTGTCAATTTACCATGTTTATTACCGTTCTTATGCCGATACGATATATCCCAGTGAACATGGGCTAAATCCACGGAGTCTTACATGTCTATTCAATTTAATTATGTTCCCCTTTACGAAGTTGGGGAAGGATGTTTTTACTCTGTTTCTTATTATTATGTTCCCCATTTGGGAACATATTGTGGTTACTCTGTTTCTTAAGATTATGTTGTCCCAAAAAGTTGAACAATGTTTACACTCTGTTTCTTATTATGTTCAGACCAAACGGACAGTTGGGGAACATATTGACTCTGTTTCTTATTATTATTATTATTATTTTTCTTCTCGGGAAAATTTTGTCACGAATGATCTTGTAAACTACACATCCGATTTAGGTGAAATGTTTTTAGGGTCAGTATGCACTATGTAGATTTGCGGAACAAAGGTCATTTTGCGCGCACGTGCTTGCAAGAGCGTGTGTGCAAACGTAAATGACCGATTTAATTGATATAGGCTTAACTTTTTACATTTTTGATGAAATGCTTTAAAACTCATAATATAAGGATATATTAGTAGCATAGACAATATCACATGATCAAAATAGCAAGATCTCACGCGCATGCACGTGCGCTTCGCTCTAATTGGCTGAAACTAAAGTCTCAATATCTTTCTTGCTTTTTGACGAAATCCTTTGAAATTTTTAACAAAGCCATGCATTAGGATGTCCTACAACATGATATATAGCAATTATCATAAAAACACGTGCATGCACGTGCGCTGCAATCTGATTGGCTGAAACTTTAAATAGTTAACTTTGACAATCAAACGAGGTTTTTGAACAGAGATAGATATAATGGACTTCTACAAGAAGGTGTGGTCACATGCACATGCATGCACGTGCGTGTACATGCGCTGCAATCAGATTTTAATTTAAACAGCTATTACTTTTGTTTACAACCAAACGGGGTGGGATTTAGAATATAGATTTAATGTATTAAAGAAGGTATGAAAAAATGCATGCACGTGCGTGTACAAATCTGATTGGCTTAAACTTTAAACAGCTATTAATCCAGGTTTACAAAAAATTATTTAGAACATAGATAAATGTAATGGAAGCAAAAACACCATGCTCATGTATGCACGTGCGTGCACGTGAAAGGAGTAAAATAAAAAATACACTTGAATGAGCGTATTTTTTCATACTTTTGGATTAAATACTTTAATATTTAGTATATCAAAATATATAGATTGTGTAGACAAGATGATATGGTCATTACGCACATGCATCACATGCGCAAGCGTGCAATGCTTAAATTTGAATGAACTTGGTACACTTCTGGGTAAACGTTGTTAAAGTCTTAAATGTATAGAGTTTGTCCTATTTAATAAAGCCTCCAGGGAGTATGGCTCCAAAAGGGAGTTGGGGAGCGTTTGGGGAACATCTGTAACGGTCCCCGTTACAATTAGCACTAGTTATTATTATTATTATTATTATTCTTTTTTCTTCTTATTTCTTCTCCGGTACTTTTTTGGAAGTATAGTTCTCAGAAACTGTTTTTCACCAAACTAAGTTAAAACCTTTTTAGGGTTAGTAGGCATGTTGTGTAATGTGCCGAAAAGGTCATTTTGCGCGCATTCCATGCAAACGGGCGCGTGCGATGAGTAAAATGACTGATATATTAAATATGGTTGTAACTTATATATTTTTTGATGAAATGTTTTGAAACTCATTATATAAAGATATATAAGTTGTGTAGATAAGATGACATGGTCAAATTTGCATGAACTTGCACGTGCGCTTTGCTCTGATGGGCTGAAACAGAAATCTCAATATCTTTTTTGTTTTATGATGAAATGCTTTGAAATTTCTAACATAGACATGCATTAGGATGTACTACAATATGATATATAAAATTTTTCATGAAATCACGCGCATGCGCGTGCGCTGCAATCTGATTGGCTGAAACTTTAAATGAGTATAACTCCCTTGGTTTTCAACCAAACAGCATGAGATTTACAACATAGATAGACATAAAGGACTCCTACAGGATGGTATGGTCACCATTCACATGCATGCATGTGCGTGCACGTGCGCTTTGCTCTGATTGGCTGACACAAAAATCTCAATATCTTTTCTGTTTTTTTACAAAATGCTTTGAAATTTAAAACATAAGCATACTTTAAGATGTCATACAATATGATGTATAATAATTGTCATTAAAATACGCGCATGCACGTGCGCTGCAATCTGATTGGCTTAAACTTTAAATGGCTATAACTCCCTTGTTTTTCAACCAAACAGGATGGGATTAAGAACAATGACAGACATAATGGACTCCTACAAGAAGGTATGGTCATCATGCACGTGCGTGCACGTGCAAATGAGTAAAATAGTGTAGACAAGTTGATTTCGTCATTATGCTCATGCAATCACATGCGCACGCCTGCATTGCTTAAATTTGAAATACTTGGTATACTTTTGGAAAAACGTTGTTTACGTCTTAAATGCATAGATTTTGCCTTCTTTAATGAAACTTAGAGGGAATATGGCACGAGAAGTTTTTGGGGAACATCTTAACGGTTCCCGTTACAATTAGCACTAGTTATTATGTTCCCCAAACGAAGTTGGGGAACATATTGTTTTTACTCTGTTTCTTATTATTATTATTTTTCTTCTTCTTCTTCTTCCTGGAACTTTTTTGTCCAGGAATGACCTTGTAAACTGTTCGTCCGATGTAGGTAAAACCTTTTTAGGGTTAGTAGACATGTTATGTAAATTTGCGGAAATCATTTTGTGCGCACGTGCTTGCAAGAGCGTTGCAACATGTGAAAAAATATAATAGATATAGCCACAACTGTTCTATTTTTAGATGAAATGCTTTGAAACTCATAATTGAGGATATATCAGTAGTATAAAATGAATGATGAAAATAGCCTTTCTCACGCGCATGCACGTGCACTGCGCTCTGATTGGCTGCAACTAAAGTCTCAAATCTTTCTTGTTTTTTGACGAAATCCTTTGAAATTTTGAACATAGTCATGCATTAGGATATCCTACAACATGAAATAAAGCAATTATCCTGAAAACACGTGCATGCACGTGCGCTGCAATATGATTGGCTAAACTTTAAACAGCTATAACTCCCTTGGTTTTCAACCAAATGGGATCTGGAACATAGATAGATATAATTTCTGCAAGTAGGTATTTCACTATGCACATGCATACACGTTCGTGTACATGTGCTGCAATTTGATTGGCTGAAACTTTAAACAGCTTTAACTTGTTTTCACCCAAACGTGGAATTTAGAACTTAGATAGATGTAATGGACTTCTACAAGAAGGTATGGTCACCATGCTCATGTATGCACGTGCATGCACGTGAAATGAGTAAAATCAAACATACACTTGTATGAGCGTATTTTTTAAATAATTTTGGATTAAATACTTTAATATTCAGTGTATTAAAAATATAGATTGTGTAGACAAGATGATGTGGTCATGACGCAAATGCATTCACATGTGCACGCGTGCAATGCTAAAGTTTAAATGATTTTTGTACACTTCTTTGTAAATGTTGTTAAAATCTCAGATGCATAGAGTTTGTCTTATTTAATGAAGCTTACAGGGAATAAAAAAGGGAGTTGTGTAGCGTTTGGGGAACACTGTAACGGTCCCCGTTACAATTAGCAAGTTATTATTATTATTTTTTTTCTTATTTGTTCTCCGGTACTTTTTTGTTTTTTTTCTCAGAAACTGTTCACCCAACTGACCTAAAACCTTTTTAGGGTTAATAGGTGTGTAGTGTAGGTGTGCGGAACGAAGGTCATTTTGCGCGCATACGCCTGCACGTGCGTGCGCGTGAAATGAGTGAATTGACTGAAATACTTAATATAGCTATAACTTTTTCATTTTTTGATGAAATGCTTTGAAACTCATTACATAAGGATATATTAATAGTGTTAATAATATGACACTGTCAAATTAGCACGAACTCACGCGCATGCACGTGCGCCTTCCTCTGATTGGCTGAAACAAAAATCTCAATATCTCTTTTGTTTTCCGACGAAATGCTTTGAAATTTTTAACATTGTCATGAATTAGGATATCCTACAACATGATATGGAAAAAATTTCATGAAATCACGCGCATGCACGTGCGCTGCAATCTGATTGGCTGAAACTTTAAATGGCTATATCTCCTTTGTTTTTTGACGAAATGCTTTGAAATTAAAAACATAGTCATGCATTAGGACATCCTGCAATATGATATATAAAAAATTTTAAGAAATCACGCGCATGCACGTGTGCTGCAATCTGATTGGCTGAAACTTTAAATGGCTATATCTCCTTTGATTTTTGATGAAATGCTTTGAAATTTAAAACATAGTCATGCATTAGGATATTCTACAATGTGATTTAGAAAAAAAATTCTTGAAATCACGTGGATGCACGTGTGCTGCAATCTAATTGGCTGAAACTTGAAATGGCTATAATTCTTTTGGCTTTCAACCAAACAGGATGGGATTTAGAACATAGATAGATATAAGAGCCTCTAACAAGAAGGTATGGTCATCATGCACGTGCACGCACGTGCGTGCATTTGGAACGAGTGAAATTAAAAATACACTTGAATGAGTGAGTTTTAATAGTTTTGGACTAAATGCTTTAATATAAAGTATATTTAAATATATAGAAAGTGTAGACAAGATTATATGATCATTATGCACGTGCATTCACATGGGCAGTGCACGCGTGCAATGTTAAAATTTGAATATAATTGGTATCCTTTTGGGAAAACGTTGTTAAAGTCAAAAATGCACAGATGTTGTCTTATTTAATAAGGCTTACAGGGAATATGGCATCAAAAGGGAGTTGGGGAGCGTTTGGGGAACATCTGTAACGGTTCCCGTTACAATTAGCACTAGTTATTATTATTTTTCTTCTTCCTATACTTATTTGTCCGGGAGTGATCTTGTAAACTACACATCCGACTTAGGTAAAACCTTTTTAGGGTTAGTAGGCATGTTTGTAGATTTGCGGAACGAAGGTCATTTTGCGCGCACGTGCTTGCAAAGCGTGCACGTGCAACATGTGAAATGACCGATTTTATTGATATAGGCGTAACTTTTTACATTTTTGATGAAATGCTTTGAAACTCATAATATAAGGATATATTAGTAGCATAGACAATATGACATGGTCAAAATTGCAAGATCTCACGCGCATGCACGTGCACTTCGCTCTGATTGGCTGAAACTAAAGTCTCTATATCTTTCTTGTTTTTTGACGAAATCCCTTGAAATTTTGAACATAGCCATATAGTAGGATATCCTACAACAGGATATATAGCAATTATCATGAAAACACATGCATGCACGTGCGCTGCAATCTGATTGGCTTAAAATTTAAATAGCTATAACTCCTTTGATTTTCAACCAAACAGGATGGGATTTGGAACATAGATAGATATAATGGACCTCTACAAGAGGGTATGGTCACCACGCACATGCATACACGTGCGTGTACATGTGCTGCAATCTGTTTGGCTGAAAATTTAAATAGCTATAACTCCCTTGGTTTTCAACCAAACTGGGTGGGATTTAGAATATAGATAGATGTAATGGACTTCTACAAGAAGGTATGGTCACCATGCTCATGTATGCACGTGCGTGCACGTGAAATGAGTAAAATCAAAAATACACTTGAATGAGCGTATTTTTTAATACTTTTGGATTAAATACTTTAATATTTAGTATATTAAAATATATAGATTGTGTAGACAATATGATATGGTCATTACGCACATGCATTCACACGCGCACGCGTGCAATGCTAAAATTTGAATGAACTTGGTACACTTCTGGGTAAACGTTGTTAAAGTCTCAAATGCGTAGAGTTTGTCTTATTTAATAATTCTTACAGGGGATAGGGCACCAAAAGGGAGTTGGGGAGCGTTTGGGGAACATCTGTAACGGTCCCCGTTACAATTAGCACTAGTTCTATATTGTTCTTGAAAGACGTTAATGGTAATCTTAACAACCAAGCTTTATTATAAAACGTTATGACTCGGACTTTTCACTCGTCAACTTCTATTACACAGCAATCTACCTTAATTACATACATATGGGGTTTATAACTTTCAGTTGCCTCGATATACCTTCAACTTTTAGTTGGTACGTGATCAAATCTACTGGTGTCACAACAGTATTAATTTCTGCTATATATTCTTACCAAAAATGCGCAAGTTTGAGTAGATGTAACTAATTCAAAAGAAACTTCTGAGAAGTTTCCTTTTCAGATCTTGTAAAACCATTCTTTATAAAGATTTTAGTACCAAAAAATACATAGCCATCCAGCAAGGCACACAAGTTTGTTTCGGTCGAAGTCGAGCAGGTGCTTTAAAATCTAGTCCAGGGCCTAATCATTCCCCACTCTTGACAGTATATAGAAAAATCAGCGCGCCCTAAATTTAAATAAATCTGGTCAATACAGGAAGTTTACATGTTGTTTTTCATCTCATAAAAAAAAATCATCTCCAGTCTCGTATCAAAATGCCCGAATCGGAAGGGAAGATTCCGGGAATATTTTCCGTCAGCCATGATTTGACGTGAACCAAAGTGTAATACTGTTATTGTTATGTTTATCACTCTGTTCATAGGGTTCTTTTAACACACACAACATTAACTGACTATGGTTTATTCATCAGTCTACAACACATCATGGCTACTGGCCAATGTTCATTTTCATTGTCATCATCTGAACAGTCCTGGTTTTCGGTCACAAAATTTAACTTGGATTTCTTCTTTTGTTTCTTATGTTGCACGGATTTCTTTTTCGAGCACATTTTATGTACAGTGATCCACCGTTATAACGCCAACATTTGTACCTTGGTCATTTTGGCATTATAACGGGGGTGGCGTTATATCGGGGGGAGAGAAGTGACGTGCACAAATAAATGAAAACAAATTTATTATCAATGTTCATGTACTACATGTATTTCAAGATTTCAATGCCTTTATATCAAATAAACGAATATAAAAGTTTACGTATGCTTGTCAGAAAATCAGTTTTTAGCTCTACTGGTCAGAGACCAGAAGAGCTTATGTGATAGTAATGCGTCCGGCGTCCGTCCGTCTGTCTGTCTGTCTGTCTGTCTGTCTGTCCGTCTGTCTGTCCGTCTGTCTGTAAACAATTTTTGAAAACGCTACTCCTCCTACATTTTTAGTCTGATTTCAATATTACTTGGCACACAAGTAGACTACATTAAGATACATAGAATAGTGCATCGGTTTTTGATTTCGATGAACGGTGTTGCCATGGTTACTAAAAATAGAATTTTCTGTGAAATTCCTTAAAATCTTCTATTTCTTTGTCTTTTTTAACTCTACTGGTCAGAGACCAGAAGAGCTTATGTGATAGTAATGCGTCCGGCGTCCGTCCGTCTGTCTGTCTGTCTGTCTGTCTGTCCGTCTGTCTGTAAACAATTTTTCAAAACGCTACTCCTCCTACATTTTTAGTCTGATTTCAATATTACTTGGCACACAAGTAGACTACATTAAGATACATAGAATAGTGCATCGGTTTTTGATTTCGATGAACGGTGTTGCCATGGTTACTAAAAATAGAATTTTCTGTGAAATTCCTTAAAAACACTACTCCTTCTACAGTTTTGGTCTGTTTTCAATATAACTTGGCACACAAGTAGACTACACAAAGATACATAGAATAGTGCATCAGTTTTTGATTTCGATGAACGGTGTTGCCATGGTTACTAAAAATAGAATTTTCTGTGAAATTCCTTAAAAACGCTACTCCTTCTACAGTTTTGGTCTGATTTCAATATAACTTGGCACACAAGTAGACTACACTAAGATACATAGAATAGTGCATCAGTTTTTGATTTCGATGAATGGTGTTGCCATGGTTACTAAAAATAGAATGTTCTGTGAAATTCCTTAAAAACGCTACTCCTTCTACAGTTTTGGTCTGATTTCAATATAACTTGGCACACAAGTAGACTACACAAAGAAACATAGAATAGTGCATCGGTTTCTAATTTTGATGAACGGTGTTGGCATGGTTACTAAAAATAGAATTTTCTGTGAAATTCTTTAAAAACACTACTCCTTCTACAGTTTTGGTCTGATTTCAATATAACTTGGCACACAAGTAGACTACACTAAGATACATAGAATAGTGCATCGGTTTTTGATTTCGATGAACTTTGTTGCCATGGTTACTAAAAATAGAATTTTCTGTGAAATTCCTTTAAAACGCTACTCCTTCTACAGTTTTGGTGTGATTTCAATATAACTTGGCACACAAGTAGACTACACTAAGATACATAGAATAGTGCATCGGTTTTTGATTTTGTTGAACGGTGTTGCCATGGTTACTAAAAATAGAATTTTCTGTGAAATTCCTTAAAAACACTACTCCTTCTACAGTTTTGGTCTGAATTCAATATAACTTGGCACACAAGTAGACTACACAAAGATACATAGAATAGTGCATCAGTTTTTAATTTTGATGAACGGTTTTGCCATGGTTACTAAAAATAGAATTTTCTGTGAAATTCTTTAAAAACGCTACTCCTTCTACAGTTCTGGTCTGATTTCAATATAACTTGGCACACAAGTAGACTACACTAAGATACATAGAATAGTGCATCTGTTTCTGATTTCGATTAACGGTATTACCATGGTTACTAAAAATAAAATTTTCTGTGAAATTCCTTAAAAACGCTACTCCTTCTACAGTTCTAGTTTGATTTCAAAATAGGTTGGCACACAAGTAGACTACACAAAGATACATAAAATAGTGCAATGGTTTTTGATAAGTACAAACCAGTAGAGCTACAGTCTCGACAGAGACTTCTGGTTTGAAAAACAGATCAATTATTGATTGTGTTGATGGTTTTATTTAAATAGCTACTCCAGTAAAAAGTTTATTTCAGATTTAGTTGTTGATTCTTTTGATTCTAAATGCCGTAAGAAACATTCAAGTTCCTGTCTGGACTCTACGTATGTAGGAACACGCCTTTTCCATCTTTTCACATCAATTTTCCATAGTTCCGTAAAATAAATTGAAATTTCTTGCTGCGAACGCTTTGGATTTTTTTTCGTGATATTTTATGATTTCCAGTTTTTGTTTCAAATTCAAGATAACCCGCCTTGATTTCGGCGAGTCAGCCATATTCTGACTTCAAAAAGAAGAGTAAAGATTTGAACTCAAATAATTATGTATGTAACTTATTATTTACTCCAAACTTTGATACCTGGAAGACTAATGACGGATAATTGCTTAAGACTGTTCACTGAAATTCTCTCCCCGACGATATAATTGGCGGTAATTATCGGGGTGATTATAACGGTAATGGACAGATTTGTACCTGAAATACGTTGGCGGATGGCGATAGGCGGGGGATAGCGGTAAAACGGGGTTTTATATAGCGAGGAAATCGGGACTTGACTTTTTTTTGGCGGTAGGCGGGGGTGGCATTATAACGGGGGGAATTATAACGGGAGAGCACTGTATATGTCCCATTTCCTGACATGTGTGACATTTACTGTTCTTGTAAAAGCACTTATCGGGTGTGTGGTTAGTCTTCGGATAGTCAGTTAATGTTGTGTGTGTTAAAAGAACCCTATGAACAGAGTGATAAACATAACAATTGGCGACGAGATTTACAACACCACAACCGCAAATACTGGTACTATGGCTGTCTACGGAAAAATAGAGAACTACGAGTTCGACATGAACTGGGACGAGTACATTGAAAGGTTAGAACATTCTTTAACTGCCAATGGAATTGACGATAATGACAAAAAGAAGTCTATATTATTGACAGTATGTGGTCAGAGGATGTACGGACTTATTCGTAATTTAACGTCCCCGGAAAAGCCATCTGATAAATCCTATGCAGAGTTGAAAACTTTGATAGCGCAACACTTGAAACCAAAACCACTAGCGATTGCGGAGCGATTTCGATTTTACCAGAGAAATCAGGGAAAACAGGAAACTGTTAGTCAGTATATTGCTGAACTTAGAAAGCTTAGTGAACATTGTGATTTTGGTGAGTTTTTGAATCAAGCATTACGTGATCGTTTAGTGTGTGGTCTTTCATCACTGGCAACCCAGCGGAAATTATTAGCTGAGGACAAATTAGAGTTAAAGAGAGCCGTGGACATAGCAATTTCTATGGAACTCGCTGAGAACAAAGCCCGCAAACTAAAGGCTGACGCTCAGGATGCTCACGGACATGAAACTGTACACAAGGTCAGTGTTGTAAAGAGTAAACCTTGCTACAGGTGCGGGAACTATGGTTTATTCATCAGTCTACAACACATCATGGCTACTGGCCAATACACAAAACGGAAAGCATGCGTAATATCTAAAAGATGAACCCAATATGATATGAACTCCGGATTTCCGGTATAATGGACATAACAGTTATGACACCTGCAGAGAAGCCCTTCGGCTTTGATCTCATGACCAACTAAAAGTTCATTTCGCAGAGAACTTTTTCACATTGTTGTTTATTTCTTAAACGAACGTGTTACAGTATTCTTCCGACAGTCCAATTGTTCTTATGACTTGCATAATTATTAAATATAATCATATACATGTAGTATACTCGTTATGCATATCTGAAAGTTTATCTCAATTCTTTTGAAGGTACCAACATGAAACATTTTCTTTAAATTTTATTATCAAGTCTTTCATTTATTAATTCCCAAAGAAATACTGTAATTATGTTTTATTACCTTTTTAATTCTAGGACTGGAGAAATCTGCAAAAATAAATACAGTACTAGTACATGTATTCAACTCTGAGTAAAACGCAATGAATGATTTGACATACACCTACATGTTCATAAGTATACAATAAAATACATATTGTAGGTACTGGTGAAAAACAGTCGTTGCTAAATAGATTTCTGGATGAGAACGGAGAATTCTCTAAGGCAAGCAACTTAGTAAATCTTGTTCAAATTTTGATTGAAAATGGTGCCTCCGTCAACGAATGTGAAGAGGGATTCGCTTCACCTCTGATAAAAGCTGTCAGACTTTCGTCATTTGAACTTGTGGATTTGTTACTCCGACAAGGAGCAAACGTTAATCACCATGGAAAGAACGGATTTACAGCATTACATGAATGTTGTATCAAGGGTAAGCAATAAATTCTTAAACCAACCTTTAAAATGTTGAGAAATAAATAAAAACAACTAAATGCAGCTGTTTCAAGTACACAAAAAAAATTAAAAATTATTAAAACTATATGATGAATAAAAAAGGTACGGTTTAAGCTTTATTGTGCCCTAAAAATTTCATGATTTCAAAAAGTTTTGAAACTGGCTGAAATATTAGTCAAGAATATAATTGTAATAAATCCGAAAGAATATGTCTTGAAGGAATACAATTCTGAAAATGTGACGTCATTAATTTGATCCACCTCAATTTTAAAGAGAAAAAAATCTAAAAAATCATTTTAAAGGTTCTTTTCCTTTAGAATATACATGTAGTGTCCACAGCCCTGACCAACTTTATGTTTTGGATATGTTGTGTAAAGTTCTTTGAAAAATCACATATCTCAAAATCTTTGTGGGTGATGCCTGTGGACAATATCAACTGAAACAAAAATTTCATTGAAATAGTGACTTCTGCAACTTTTTTAAAGAAAATACGTGAAAATGCACAAATTTATGACGTCACAATTAGCATTGAGAAGGTAATGAGAAACAAATATGATATTTATGCATGGAATTCCAAAGATCCAGAAAACATGAGTTTAACTTATTTTACATCACTTTTATTTTTAAGAAAAACACAGGGCAAGATTGAAACCGTCCCTTTATCTTTTTCGATGCAAGATTCCATCAACTTTAATACAATAATCTTGAACTCGATGAAAAAATATCTCTTAGCCTAACGTCTTGTATAGATATTTAACCTATCTTTCAAGGTAAATTTGAAGTAGAGGACCCTAACACAGAAATCTTCAATCTCCTATTAGGAGCAGGAGCCTCAGTGAACAGCCAAGCAAGCAGTGTGAACACACCAGTGACTGTAAGGATAAATAAAGGCTGTTTCGTTTTAAACAATGAGAAAAAGCACGGTCTTTTCAAATTTGTTTTCAATTTCTTTAAAAAGGGAATCTATCCTGACAGACAGAATAAAGAGGAACTACTTGCTTGATGTTAGCAGTTAGTAATTACAGTCTCATCAAGCAACTTCTAGATATTGGTGCAGATCCAACAGTTCAAGACCAAAATGGAAACACCGTATTGCATCATTTGTGTATGTCTCCTTTCATGTAAATATATATTTATTACTAGTATATACAAACAAGATGTGTTTGTGAAACACTGATGCCCCCGTATGGCAACATAGCAAAGATTTAACTTTTCTTAAATGCAAATGTAATTAATTGGCACAGAAGTAGGGTATTCTCATTGGAAAACAATTGTGAAATTTGAAAGTAAGCCAATGTTCAAGTTTTTTAATTTCAACAAGTACAGAAATCAAGGGTCAGAAGGTCAATGTATTTGGTATCAAATGAAAGGTATTGCCACAGAGAATACTTATATATAGAGTATGAAAGGCCTAGCCCTAACCGTTCAGAGTTATGGCCAAGAAAATTTTTTTTTTAAGTTGGTCAAACTGCAAGGTCAAAGTTCTTGTTATCAAATGAAAGGTCTTGTCAGAAGGATAAAATATGTCAAATATAAAAGCACTAGCTCTAACCCTTTAAAAGTAATGTCAAGGTTTGCTTTTTTAAAGTAGGTCAGTCTCAAATGTCAAGGTCAAATGGTCAAAGTTTTTGGTATCCAATGAAGGGTCTTCTCACAAGGATTACATTATACAATTATTGACTTTTGATGAGGTCTACTCGTGACTATACAGACCTGGTCAGGTATAGGTTGACCGAGGCCGAAGGCCGAGGTTAACCAATACCTGACCAGGTCTGTATAGTCACGAGTAGACCGAATTCAAAAGTCAATAACCGTTTTATTAAATGATGAGGAATTTTACAACACTGCTGACTCTTTCATTCTTGTCTCCTTCAAATATAAACATCCATAATGTAAAGTGTAATTACACTTTTTACGTGTTGATATACTTCAACAGCTAAACAAATATTAGTTAAAAAGTTAAAAACAATATTAATAAACAATAAATGCTCAACCATTTACTTTCAAAAGTTCGTAATCTCCTTGGTAATGGCGTCTGACATGTTTTACATTCACACCGACACATGCTTTGAAACACGCAATCTGATTGGTCGAAAAAGCTGTAAGCAAATCTATGGTTGGTCGAGAGGGAAAACCCGAATAAACCTCCCAGAACGTCATTTGAGGTTAACTCACTCTGAGGTACACACTAGTAAATGGCGTCTAGACCAATCAGAGAGCACCAAAATTCCTTATCATTTAATAATATTATATGTAGTATGAAAGCACTATCCCTTACCGTTCAAAAGTTATGGCCAAGGTTAAAGTTTTTTCACAAGTACGGAAATCTACAATGTCAAGGTCAAAAGGTCAAGGTTGTTGGTATCCAATGAAAAGACTTTTGACAAAGATTACATATTTGATGTATAAATGTCCTGGTATCTACTGTTCAAAAGATATGGCCAAAGTAAAAGTTTAAAATTTTCATGTAAAAGTTGATAAAACTCCAAGGCCAAGGTCAAATGGTACCCATAGAAAGGTCTTGTCACAAGGAATACACGTGAAATATGAAAGTCATAGCTCAACTATATCAAAAGTTATGGGCAAGGTAAAAGTTTTTGCGGACAAACAGACAGACAGACGGACGGACACTACAAAAACTATATAACCCTGAAATTTTGTTTACTGGGACATAAAAAGATGTCTTTTTTGAAACAGTGACGCCCACATATCGCAACCTAGTTAAGTTTAAAGTTCCCAAATGCAAATCAATTATAAAAGCAGGTCAAACTCCAAGGTCAAAGTTGTTAGTATCCAATGAAAAGTCTTGTCACAAGAATTACATATGTTAAATATGAAAGCCCTAGCCAGTACCTTGCCCTGGCCAGGGTTCAAGTTTTTTAATAGTTTGTCAATCTCCAAAAAGTCAAGTCAAAAGGTCAAAGTTCTTGGATAAAAGTCCTTGCATCAACCGTTCAAAGTTTTGGCCAAAGTAAAAGTTTGGGTTTTATTTGTGTGAAATTGTTTCAAACTCCAAGGTCAAAAGGTCTCCAAACGAAAGGTCTTATCACAAGGAATACACTCGTGAAATATGGAAGCCATACCCCCTTCTAGTCAGAAGTAATGGGCAAGGTTAAAGTTTTGGCGGACACACAAACAGACAGATAGACGGACAGGGCAAAAATATTTACCCAGAATTTTCGATTACAGGGGCATAAGAAACTTTTTACATAGATTTGAATCTGATGATAACTTGCATCACTAATAACATTTAACAAACAGAATCGATTTCATTTTAGACTTGTAAGCTATTCAGTATGATTTTAGGTTCAACTACATTAAAAAGAAAAAAGAAAGGAGAAATTCTGGAGCTTCTGCTTAAAAGTGTGACGGATATTAATGTTTTAAACCACGAAGGATACACTCCTCTAAACCTAATGATAAAGGAAAAGACAAATTTGAATGTGGAAGATGTTCAGGACTTACTTATGCAAAAAGCTGGTCCAAATATATGCCTCAAAGGATGCAATTCTCCGTTGATAAATTCACTTTTGAGATGTAAACTGGACGTTGCTTCTTATTTATTGAAAGCTGGCGGGGATGTAAAGCATGAAGGAAAATCTGGTTTGACTGCTCTTCATGCCGTTTTAAACTTGGAGCTTACTAGCGGTAAATCAGACATTTAACTCTTCAAAATTATTTGTAAAAGTTTAAGATAACGAACGGCAATGTGACGTTGTGGTAAGAATGTCCTCTCCAGAGCCGCGGAATAAGAAGTTGGTCATTACGTCGCAGGTTAGAATCCCACTGTGGGACGTGGAGACCGGTCCCTTGGATGAGATTCTATAAATCAAGTTCCGGTGTCGCAGTAGGTGCTGGCACGAAAATGATCCCTCAGTGATCAATGGCCCTTAGTGCCGCGTTTAGAACAAAATTGTTCGATCGACAGGGGAAGCTTACTCCTCTATGACATCGGACCCCATCTCTGATGTTTCAGGAGGTCTGTGTTTGCTCTGCTCCCGATTTGCTTTGTTTGAAAGGAGACTGGGTAATTCATTATAGTAACAATCACATTTTTCGGTGTACTAAAATTAATTCTATGTTTTCACAATTTATAAGGCTCCTAAAAGATTCATTTGCTAATAAGTAATATGTTTATTGTGATGAAATATTTAAATATACCTCATTCTATTCTTCTAATGTTTTACAAGTTGGTATTAATGCAAGGAAAATGTATTAAATGATTCAAAAGGATACATCACAGGGCGAATAGAGATGATTCAGAAACTTTTGGCAGCTGGTTCTGATGTGAATAAACGAGAATTGGAAGGCAACACAGGATTAATGTTTTGTTTGAAATCATCGTGCAAGCGAAGAAAAGGTATGGACAGAAAAGTAAATAGTTAACAGTAGTTGTAATAATATATTTGTTTGAAAATTACCCCCTCTTTTTATTGTATGCTTAAAGTGACATATTTTCATTTGTACAAGAACGTTTATAGATGGTGTTAAATGAATCATTCAGAAAGAAGAACAGGTTGTGTATCAGATTGATTAATTTGTTTGACGTGTATTTAGATTATTTTCTTCATCAAAATTAAAATTTCTTACGACCCACTTGCATTTCATTTGAAATACCGAAATTGATTCATTTGAAATAGATTAAAGAATGCATTTATGAATTATGTGATACTAGTATATCTGGGTAATTCAAAAATGAGTGTTTCGAGATTTATATGCTTGGAATAGGATATGATACATGTATATACAAAAACACCTCAGAAAAGTCTTTAAAATATTTTTATCTAGATGAAGTACTGCCAGTGATCGAATTCCTTTTGGAAGCTGGGGCAGATCCTAATATCAGTGATATCTCCGGCGGACGGCCACTGGAAATTATTATTAAATCATTATCGAAGAGCAGGAATGAAACGAAGATTCAAGAATTAGTCGAAATGATGTTTTTGTATGGGGCAAAATGCAACGAATATGAAAAAGGACAAGACTCTGTTTTACATATGGCTGTATCCAACGGACTTCAAGGCGTTGTTCAGATCTTGGTCAATAGAGGTGCAGATGTAAATCATAGGGGAAAGCATCAACAGATTCCACTTCATCGTTATTTCTCGTCAGGTATTTAAAACCGGTCTCGTAAAGACTAGTGGTGGGCATTCACTTAGTGAAAGAATTTCCGGGGTTTAATTCCCCTTTGTCGCACTGCATCCACCTTTAGATGTAAATATAGGTATTGGCTGTTCCTTCGCAGCCGTTCGGTCACTTTCTATTATAAAATTATAATATTGCATAGAAATGGTAGATTTTTCCTTCTTTAATATATCTGAAGTAATATAACTTCATTATACCTTATTATAGCCCCTGCTTTAAAAGTGGGAGGGTATACTGTAATCGTTATGTCCGTCCGTCTGTCTGTATGTCTGTCCGTCCGTTTGTCTGTTATGCTTTGGGGTACCCATCTCTTATCCGCAACTCCTCTTATGCCACTGAGTGAAATTGAATGAAACTTTTGCAGAATTTTTTTTACACATTGCCATTGTACACCTCCTATTTGTTACTTTTTGATCCGACACACCGACACGGGTTTCCCGGCCACAGCAAAACATGGACATATAACCATATAGGAGGCGGGGGGTATCATTTAGTGAGCTCATTGCTCACAGTACCTCTAGTTTTTTTTTTTTTTTTTGCTATCCGTTTTCGTCCGTCGTCGTGTGTCGTGCGTCGTGTGTTAACATTTGAACATTTTCAGCTTCTTCTCTGAAACCACTTAACCAATTTCAACCAAATTTGGTATACAGCATCTATGGGTGAAGGGGAACAAAAATTGTGAATTTTATGGTCCCCGCTCCCCCCCCCCAGGGGCCTGAGGGGTGGGACCAAAACCACTAAAATTAGGGTCAGGGGTTCTAGTGCTAGGGCGGGGCTATTTATATTATATAGAGAAAATGTGCATGATTTCTTTGAAAATCTTCTCTGCTCCTGGGTAATAAATAAACTAACTAAGCAAATAGTTATGATGAGCAAGAGTGCCTCTTCCAAAATTGTGAATTTTATGGCCCCAGGGGTTTTGGTGTTAAGGCGGGGCTCTATTGGTTATATAGTGAAAATGCATTAATTTTTTGAAAATCTTCTTCTCTGCTTCTGGGTATTAGATAAACTATGTAAGTAAATAGTTATGTTGATCATCAAGAGTGCCTCATCCAAAATTTTGAATTTATGGTCCCAGGGTCAGGGGCTTTGGTGTTAGGGCAGGGCTCTATTGATCATATAGTGAAAATGCATTTATTCTTTTAAAATCTTCTTCTGTGCTCCTGAGTATTAAATAAACTTAGTACATAGTTATGATAAGCAAGAGTGCCTCTTCCAAAATTGTGAATTTTATGGCCCGAGGGTCTTGGGTTCTGGTGTTAGGGCGGGACTCTATTGATTATATAGTGAAAATACATTAATTCTTTGAAAATCTTTCCTTTGCTCCTGGGTTTTATGCCAATGATCCAAATATATATATTCATGATGAAGAAAGGTGACCTAGAAAAATGGTAAATTCTATGCACCCCGCCCCTTCCCTGGGTCGGGGGTGAGGGGGTGCAAAGTCTGAAAATAAATTTAATGCTTTGAAATCTGCTCTTTGGTGTTAATCAACCATTTTATGATAAAATTTGCAAAATTTTGAAATATGTGGCCCCAGGATCAGTGGTTCCTTTGGGATGAGATGCACAACTGGTTATAAAGTGGAAGTGCATTTTCTCTTAATGTTACTCTGATCTACCTCTGGGTATTAATTAAATAGAGTAAGCATGCTAAGTCTATATATGTCGCGCACAGAATTGAGGCTGATTTTGTAACGTCAACATATACTTTGCTGACGTTATTGCATACGTCGTTTGAGCGTAAAAACGTAAAAAATTAAAGGCGTAACAAATTAGACTAGACATCCAATTTTTGCTACCGTTTTCTTAAAAATGTCTTATTATGTTCCCCAAACGAAGTTTGGGAACATATTGTTTTTACTTTTTCTGAATTTTTTCTTTGTTCTCCGGTACTTTTTTGTCCGCGAGTGTTCTCGTAAACTACTCATCCGATCTAGGTGAAACCTTTTTAGGGTCACTAGGTATGTTATGTAGATGTGCGGAACGAAGGTCATTTTGCGCGCACGTGCGTGCATGTGCGCGCACGTGTAACACGTGAAATGACCAATATAATAGATTTAGCCGTAACTTTTTAAATATTGG